>NC_143545.1:382086-590462 GCF_031878675.1 Megascapheus bottae
TAAACCACAAGAATGACACTAAACACATTTCAAAGCCAGGCTGGAGGCAGAGCTCAAGAATTAGAGCTCCAGCTGTGAGCAAGGAAATTGAGAGGAGTTGAGTTCAAGCCCCTACTGGGGAAGTAGTGGTATCCAACTCATGTCATTTCTATCTTTTCAGGGTGCTGTACACCAAGACTGTAGGGCCTTTCCATGTACAGTGTAACTAAGGAATTTTTTTCTTAACTTGTCTAGCCAATTAATTATTTTTTTAATTACCTAAGAAAAATGAAAATCAGGACTGGGAATGTGCTTGCCTAGAATGCATTAAACCCTGAGTTTAATCCCCAGTACAATATACACAGAAAAAAAGGCAGAAGTGGTGCTGTGGCTCAAGTGGTAAAGTTCTAGCCTTGAGAAAGCCCAAGGACAGTGCTCAGGCCTGAGTTCAAGCTCCAGCACTGGCAAAAAAAATACCTTAGCGATATCACCTGTAAACCTAGTTACTCAGGTGGCTGAGATCTGAGGATCCTGGTTGTAGCCGGCTTGGGTAAGCTCATGAGACTCAACTCCAATAAACTACCAAAGAGCCAAAAATGGAGCTGTGGCTCAAGTGGTAGACGCTAGCCTTGAGGGGAAAAAAAAAAAGACCTGCACTGAGGACCTGAGTTCTAGCCAGAACCAGCACCAAAAAAAGGGGAGGAGGTATCAAAACAAATGTACCTAACATAACATAGATATACAAGAAGCGGAGTGTTTGTTTAAGTAATCAGACTACTTAACATCTCCGAAGATAAAAAAAAAAGTGTGAAGGATACTTAAAAATGCATACACGTTGCAATCTAAATATTTATCTGGGATGTTTTTCAAATAACCTAAATTTTAAGTGGAAAAAGTCACTTCCAAGTAACGCTAGAACGAAAAGACGGTCCCTCTCAAGTAGCCTGGATGGTTCCCTACGTCAGCTAGTGACTTTTCGTCTGTCCTATAGATATACTGGACGTCTTTAAACAATTTACACTTTCTTTTTAAAGGAATTAAGCCAGCTAGCACTTAGAAACCACAAGTTTCCTTTCTGAGGACAGAGGACCAATTCCTAGTAGGTCCCCACGGACGCGCTGTGACGATCTAAGGTGGCCTGCGTCCCCTCCACGTTTCCATCCACAGGGCGGGCACATGAGGCTGGGGGGGTGGTGGTGGAGGTGGAAGTGTTCCCCTCGACCTTCTCACAGCGGATCCTGCAGTCAGCCGGGCCTCCTCTCAACCTTCTCTCCAGAGGAACCACCACCACCACAAAAGCCTGGGATGCAAGTGGACCAGCACCCCAAGATGGCACTGTCACCAAAGCCCCATCTCCCACAGGCGGCCACCATTTTGAGCCAGGTTTACCCCAAGTCGAGACGTTCACAGCAACCAAGCGGGGCCCATCGGGCCTCCCCGTCGGGGTGTGTGTGTGTGTGTGTACGTGTGTGTGTGTGTGTGTGTGGGGAGGGGGAAGATTTCAGTCTACAAAGATCCCGCCTGTCACACACCACCCTGCACGCAAACTCCGCTGATGGATGTGCGGGGGGGGGGGGTCCCCAGGGCCTCCCCGACGACGACGACGACCTGGAAGGAGCCTGCAACTGGATCACATTGTTTAATCAGCTGGCCACAGGCCAGAGCCCCCCCCGCCCCCCATCCCCCCCACCCCCCACCCCACCCCCGGGTCCGGAGCGCGGTTCCCACACCTCCCCAGGCGGGCGCGGGGACGCGCGGGCTCTAAAAATAAAGGTGAGGTCTGCGGACCGCCCTGGAGTCCATCCGAAAACGACGAGGAGGAGGAGGAGGACGGGGAGGACGGGGGGGGGGGCCGCGGCCGCCCCTCCGGACCCAGCTGAAAAATAAACAATTAAAAAACAAGCACGCGCGGGGGCAGCGGCGGGGAGCGGCGGGGACGAGGCCCCCGGCCCCGCGATCACAAAGCCCCCCCCCCGCTCCGCCCCGGGGTCGGCGGGGCCCCCGGGCCTGGCCCGCCCGGGTGGGGTGCGGACGGGGGGTGCCCGGCTCCGAGCCCCGCGGGGGAGAGAGCGCGGCGGGGGGCCGATCGCCCGGCGCCCTCGACTTTCCCTCCGCCGCCGCCGCCGCCATCCCGGGGCCCCGTGGTGGCTCCGGGCGCCCCGACTCCCAACTCCGCCTGCCCGCCCCAAGTTGGCCCGGAGCGCCGCCGAGTCGGGGCCGCCCCGCCCGCCCGCCCGCGAGCCCCGCCGAGCCGGAGGGACACGAACTGAGTGCGGGCCCCGCGGATCGCGGCCCCCGCTCGGCCCCCAACGCCCGCGCCGCCCGCCGTTCGCCGCGAGGCCCCGCGCCGCCCCCGCCCGAGCAGCTGCTCGCCGCCGCCGCCAGGCCACCGCGGCGGGGCTCGCGCGCCCCCGGCCCCGGCCCCGGTTCCCCCCCACCCCCCCCGCCACCCCCGACAAAAGCCAGGGACTCGGCGGCGCCCGGACCGCGCGCGCGGCGGACGTCCAGGGCCGGCAGCACGCGGAGCGCCGCCCGCGCTCGCCGCCGGCCCGGCGGACCCCCCCGAGGGGCCCCGGGGGAAGCGAGGGCGCCCGCCCGCCGGCCGCCCCCTCCCCACGGCCCGGCCAGGGGGGCCGAGGGCGCGCGCCGCCCGCCCGCCCGCCGCTCACCTCGATCTCGAAGTCCGGCAGGCGGAAGGCGGTGCGGAACAGCGAGCAGAAGTGCGCGATGGCCGGGACTTCCCACCACGAGCGCAGCTCGCCCAGCCCCGCCGCGCCGCGCTCCTCCGGGCACATCGCCCCCGCCGCCGCCGCCGCCGCCGCCCCGCCGCGCCGCGCCCGCGCTCGGACGGCGGGCGGACGGACGGACGGGCGGGCGGGCCGGCGGGAGGAGCGGCTCGCGCGCCTGGCTCGCGGCGGGCCCCGCGGCGGCGCCTCAGCGCCTCAGCGCCCCGCGCCGACTCGCGACCTGCGGCTGAGGCGCGCGGCTCGACCGGGCCGGACGGAGCGGGGCGGGGGGAGGTGGAGGGGGTGCCCGGCGGGGCCGAGGCTCCCAGGCGGCGGCGGCTCGGGCAGTCGGCGGGGTCCGCGCTCGCCCCGTCCCGCGGCGGCGCTGCACGGCCGCCCCGGGTCCCCCGCACAATATAATCCACTCAGCGCCGGGGAAAACAGATGGGCCCGGGGGCGGGGCCGAGGCGAGGGGGCGGGGCCGAGGCGAGGGGGCGGGGCCGCCACGCGGAGGGGCGGGGCCTGCGCGCCACAACAACAACCCCGCCCCCACCCGGCGCGGCCCGCGCGGCGCGCGCGGGAGGAGGGGCAGCCCGCAGGGGGAGGGGCGGCGGGGCGGCGGGGCGGGGCCTCCCTCCGAGGGGCGGGGCCTCCTGTGGGCGGGGCCGGGCCCCGCTGTTGCCCCGAGGGCCCGGCGCGTCCCGGGGCCGCTGGCCCGGCGGGGCGTCCGCGCGCGGTGCGGGGAGGGGCGGCGGGGCGAGTGCGCGGGCTCTCGCGAGGCCCGGCGGGGTCTCCTCGCTTTTTCCCCCCCCTCGCCATCCCCACCCCACCCCGGCCGCGGCCTTTTAAAGCGCCCGCGGGGCGGGGCGCAGGTGTGGGAGCGGGCGCGGAGGCCCGGGCGTCGGGCCGCGCGTCCCCTCGCGAGCTGTGTGGCCGCGGCCCGCCGCGCGCTCCGGCCTCGCCGAGGTCCCCAGGGCCCGGGGCCGGGGCGGGGCGCGGGGCTCCGGGCGTCCCCTGCGCCGTGCCGCCGGGGTCCCGCCGTCGGGGCACGGGGCGCACGCTGTCCTCCGCCCGCGCACCGGCGGCCGGCCTTCCCTCCACCGCCCTGCGCCCCGGGCGTCCACCCGCCCCGTCCCGTTTCCCCTCACCTGACCTCTGGAGCCGCACCGCTGGGCAGCCCGGGAGGGTGAGGAGCCGGCTCGGAGCTGGGTGCCCGGAGGCCCCGGCGGGCTCGCCGCCTTCCTGCCCGGCTCCCTGTGCGGGGAAAGTCCAGAGACGCACGATGACCCCGCGGGGAGACCTCGATCTCCGCGGCCCCCGCGCCTCTCCACGGCCCCCGCGGGGAGACCTCGATCTCCGCGGTCCCCGCGCCTCTCCACGGCCCCTGCGGGGAGACTTCGATCTCCAAGCCCCCGCGCCTCTCCACAGCCCCCCGCGCGTCTCCACGGCCCCCGCGCCTCTCCACGGTCCCCGCAGGGAGACCTCGATCTCCACGGCCCCCGCGCGTCTCCACGGCTCTCCACGGCCCCCCGCGCGTCTCCACGGCCCCCGCGCCTCTCCACGGTCCCTGCAGGGAGACCTCGATCTCCACGGCCCCCGCGCCTCTCCACGGCTCTCCAGGGCCCCCCGCGCGTCTCCATGGCCCCCGCGCCTCTCCACGGCTCTCCACGGCCCCCCGCGCCTCTCCGCGGCCCCCGCGCCTCTCCACGGCTCTCCGCGGCCCCCGCGCCTCTCCACGGCCCCCCGCGCCTCTCCACGGCTCTCCACGGCCCCCCGCGCGTCTCCGCAGCCCCCGCGGGTCTCCACGGCCCCCGCGCGTCTCCACGGCCCCCCGCGCCTCTCCACGGCTCTCCACGGCCCCCCGCGCGTCTCTGCGGCCCCCGCGGGTCTCCACGGCCCCCGCGCGTCTCCGCGGCTTTCCTCTCTACCCCCGCCCGCAGTGGCATCCTGAAGAGTCCGTTGTCACCGCTCTTGGCAGCCTCGGGATTGGAACTCAGGACTCTGTGCTTCCCGGGACCAGCCGCCCCGTCTCTGCCTCTCTTCATCAGATGGCCCCCATTCTTTTAAGTGGAGGGACTGGGGGAGAGAGTTCAGGTTTACAGTGCCTGGCTTTAATCCACAGCACGGCACTCAATTATGTGTGTGTGTGTGTAATTCAGTCATGTCACTTATCTGCTCAAAAATTCAGTGACGCTCCTCTGGTCATGAAAAATCCCAACCCTGGCAGATACTTATTTAAAAACCAGCCTTGTCTGCCACCCTCCCTGCCCACCCCTGACTGATTTCCTCCTGCCAAACCGGTCCACTCACCCATGGGGTCACCCTCACCTCCTCCCTTTGGGCTGCACAGCTCAATGTCTCATCCTCTGCCCAGGACTCATGTCCTTGAACAACCCTCACTTGAGGGAGCTACATGCACCCTTCAGAGGGACTGCCATGCGGACTCTCCCCGGCCAGGCACTGATTTTCGAGTGGGACTTTTTTAAGTCTTTTAACTGTGACTCAACATGCCCGTTCTTCTCAATCAGAGTACACTTTTAGGGGAGACAGTCCCGGAGGTGGGCCAACTACGTGATTAATTTGCATCATGATGACACATAAGTCATATCACATACCATACAAAAAAAAATTCAGGCTGCAGCCTGTAATTGCAGGCTCCCACCTGTCATCCTAGCTACTCAGGAGGCTGAGATCTGAGGATCACGGCTCAAAGCCAGTCGCGCACTACTACAAGGCCGGGAGACTCTTATCTCCAATTAACCTCTCGGCAGTAAGCCTTGGGCTGAAGAGTACAGGAACAGTGCCCAGGCCCTGAGTTCAAGCCCTATGACTGATTTTTTTTCTGTCAGTCTCGGGACTTGAACTCAGGGCCTGGGCATCTATGTCTGATCCTCTTTGTGCTCAAGGCTAGCACTCTTACCACTTGAGCCACAGCGTTATTGAGTGGTTAACTGGAGATAATAGTATCACCAGGACTTTTCTGCCTGGGCTGGCTTTGAACTGAGAGCCTCAGATCTCAGCCTTCTGAGTAGCTAGGATGACAGGTTCAGAAATTCTTTGACTAACCCTTGTATGCTCCTTTTTAATATGCTTCCTTTTCCAGGGACATCGATTTGCTTTCTACTAGCCCACAGTCTTGAGAATGGCATCCAGGAGTCACAAGGCTCTTTCTTGCTGGCCATACTTTTCCTCAGGGCCCCACTGAAACTAGCTCTTCTCACCCCCATGAGTCATGCTGTGAGCCTCCAAGGCCTTCCACCATGCTGCAGCAGCAAGACAGCCCCAGGCCAAGGCTATGGAGCACCCTGGAAGCTTGCCTTTAAGATTGGTTAATTTGTTACTGCCATGAAGTGTGAGGCACAGAACCCCTCTTAACCCTGCTGAAAGGCTGGAGCAGGCAGCCAGGCTCCACTAGCTCCCACCAGAGCTGGGACACATCTTGTGGAGTTTGTATTTTGTTTTCAGGCCTCAGGCTGGCACAGCGTCTCAACACTCCTCCCAATGAGCTATACTCCCAGCCCACAAATACTGCTCAAACACCACCCCACAGAGCAGTTAGAAGAGATTATGACAAAGGTTGGTGAACTTAGAACTCCATGGGTGAGACTCATAAGGGGCTGAGAGACGCCCTCCTCCTCCCCACCTTGAGTCTCCAGGAAGTTGAGGGTGGAACTTAAGTGGTAGAGCACTTGAGTAACTTGAATGATGCCCCAGGTTCCATCAAAGCACCACAAAAGCATAAAAAAAATATCTGTCAGGGGCTGGGAGCGTGGTCTAGTGGTAAGAGTGCTTGCCTGGCATGCACGAAGCCCTGGGTTCGATTTCTCAGTACCACATACACAGAAAAAGCTGGAAGTGGCACTGTGGATCAAGTGGTAGCGTGAGAAAGCCCCAGGACTGGAAAAAAAATTATATATATATATATATATATATATATATATATATATATATATATATCAGTCAGTCCTGTGGCTTCCAACTCAGGGCCTGAGCACTGTCCTTGAGCTTTCTCAAGGCTAGCACTATACCATTTGAGCCACAGAGCCACATCTGGCTTTTTCTGTATGTGGTACTGAGGAATCGAACCCAGGGCTTTGTGCATGCTAGGCAAGTGGCTAAGGCCACATCCCCAGCCCTAAAATCCTCTTTTGTGGACCGCAAGCTGTTGTTACATCCTCTTCTACACACTGTACATGAGAACTATCTCTCTTACTACCCCAGAGTGGCTTAGTCCATGTTTATGCTTCTCTGTTCCAAAATTCCTCTCTGAATTCCTGAGTATCCTGCTGCAGCCTAGCTCATTGTGACATCTCCTCTTGTTCTTGACACGGGTCAAACAGCTTTGTAGCAACTCAATTCTCAGTGCCATTCAGAAGCTGGTGAATCTTAATGAGTTCTTCCTCTAATCTCTTCTCAAAAGAGCTACAATCCTTAATTTCTCTAACTTTCTTTTAAATTATTTTAGCTCCTGTGTCATTTCTTTGGCCTCAGATTATCCCTACTCAGTTTAAAAGACACATTATTTTGGTTGCCAAAGTGCCGAGAGTTGTATACATCGGGCCTCAAACTTCTTAGCTGGGCCTAAATAGATAGATAGATAGATATCTATATATATATATTTCTCTCTTTCTCTCTCCCTCTCCGTCCTTCTCCCTCCACCCCCCCCTCAAATTTGTTTTACTTGCTTTAAAATACACATATAGGTAGAAACATCAGATTCAGACCTCTAAAGCTTCTAATGCAATTAGTGAAATGGTAAGATTGTTAATTTAGTATAAAGCAAGCAAAAGTATACTACATAGTATTAAAGTTATAAAGAGAGGTTAGAAATAACCTAATCTACTTGTTCCCTCTAGAGAGTTCAGAGAAGAAAATGTCCTGGTGTGTGCTGCAACTTCCTGAGAAGGGTGGGTCTTGAACTGGAAAGAAACACAACAGGCTCCCTTTTATTCAGAACTTTAAACCTTAATGAAATTTTATTAAGCAGCAAAAGTTAATTTAGAAACTGTTATTTTTTACGAGTTCCAGGTCAACCTGAAACGTAAATTGAAATTTACTAGAAAAAGCAGGAGTGTTAAAGCAAGAGCAATGGCTCAGAAGATCAGAGGTTCGGGGCTGGGAGTTTGGCCTAGTGGTAGAGTGTTTGCCTAGCATGCATGAAGACCCAGGTTTGATTCCTCGGTTACCACATAGAAAAAGGCAGGACAGTGCTCAGGCCCTGAGTTCAAGCCTCAGGACTGGCATGGTCCTAGTGCTTCAAATGGCATCTGGTCAACCTCCTCCAAGCAGGGGCTGTTCTGAGAAGTCAGCCTTTACTCAACCACCTTCCAGTTGCACTGATGAGGAATCACTCCTGCTGGAAACAGACTGTTGCAGTTTTGATCAACTCTCATTGTTCAAAGATCCTTCTATGTTGAACTGAAATGCGCCTCTCTCTAAATTTAACTCAGCACTCCTTGATTTATGAGTGCTTATGCCTGCCAGGAGGCTGAGATCTGAGGATCATGCTTCAAAGCCAGCCCAGGCATTAAAATCCATGAGACTCTTATCTCCAGTTTACCACTAGAAAACTAGAAGTGGTGCTGTGGCTCAAGGGGTAGAGCCCTAGCCCTGAGCTGAAGAGCTCAGGGACAACACCCAGACCCAGAGCTCAAGCCCCATAAACAACAAAAATAAAAAAGAACGAGACAAAAATGTATTTCTTCCTTCCTTGCCCGCCTAAAACACTGCTGCTCTAAGATTTCTCAGTTCTCTGGTTTTGCTGTTATTGACAATATTGTTTTGAGTGTTGGGGATGGACCCAGGGCCAGAAGTACATTAGACAAGTTCTGTACCGTTGACCACAACTTCAGGTCATGTATTGTTCAATTTTTGTATCCTAGCACCTAGAGCAACTCTTAAACCTAACACACACACACACACACACACACACACACACACACACACACACACACACACACACACACACACCAGAAAAAAAACATCGACTTCTAGTCTTCTGTGCTAGGTATGGTATTCAGCTCTCAGTGTAGATTTACAAAGCTCAATAAACCAGGGCCCATGCACTTCAGCAATTAAAGTCCAGCAAGGATGTCAAGCCATATAAATCAAGGATTAGACTTTTTAAGTCTTAAAGCACATTGCTCAAGGGAACCCAGAAGAGTAGCCCAACTAAAGGGCGACACCAGAGCTCAGTTCCTGGGCAACAGATGTGCCAGTGGAGCTTGACGGACAAGGTGCCAGCTGGATGGAGAAGGAGGAAACAAAGACACAATGGTATAAACACAGCCAAGTAGTTCAGGGTGACTGCTGTGTGGTCTTTCTGTTGGGTCTGGTAGAAATAGCCTAGCTGTATGAACTGAAGCCCAGAGCGTAAGGGGCCTTCTGCACCAAGTTCAGAGTTCAGCTAAGCTTTACCCTGATACCTGAGGACTACTGATTTTTTTTTTCTTGCCAGTCCTAGAGCTTGAGCTCAGGACCTGAGCACTGTCCTTGGGCATTCTTCAAGGCCAGCACTCTACCACTTGAGTCACAGTACCCCTTCTGCCTTTTCTATATATGTGGTACTAAGGAATCAAACCCACATCTTTGTGCATGCTAGGCAATACTTTACCACTAGGCCAAACTCCTGGCCCCTTGAAAGATTTTTAAGCAAGAGAATAAAGCAGACTAAGCCAGGCTTGGTGGTCCACACCTACAATCCCAGCTACTAAGGAGACAGGGGTAGGTAGAGAATTGTTTATAGCCAGTATGAGTGCAGTTCTTGAGACCCTATCTCTAAAATAAAAAAGGACTGAGTATGACCCAAGTGGTAGAGAGGCCCTGAGTTCAAACCCCAGAACTGCAAGGGGCTGGGAAGGGAGAGACAGAGAGTCAAAGAGATGAGACAATATGTTTGTTTTCCTTCCTAGTGGGAGTGATTTGTTTTTCCAGTTCTGGGGCTTGAATTCAGGGCCTGGGCACTGTCTCTGAGCTGTGTTTGCCCAAGGCTAGCACTCTACCACTTGAGCCACAGCTCTACTTCTGGTACTCAGGTGGTTCTGAGGAATCAAACTCAGGGCTTCGTGCATGCTAAGTAAGCACTCTACCACTAGGCCATACTCCCAGCCCAGCAGTGGGATTTGAACTCAGGGCATCATAGTTGTTAGGCTGCTAATCTCCCAGCCGTGCCTCCAGCCTTGGTTTGTTTTTTTTTTTTTTTTTAATTTATTTTTTATTGTAATTAGTAAAAGGGTTACATGATATTTGCCAGATAGAAGGTGCATTAATTCACATACATTGATACCCTTTCACATGTCTTGGTACCCATTTCCCTCCCCCCCCTCCAGCCTTGTTTTTGTTTTTGATTTTTTAGCTGGTTCTGTTGGAGATGGAGTTCAGCAAACTTCTAGTGTTTGGGTTGGCCTAGACTGTGATTCTTTACATATCAGCCTCCAGCAGAGCTTGAACTACAGGTCTGAGCTATGGGTACCCTGTGTGTGTCAGACCATTGTAAGAGGAGAAAGTATGTAACTTTCTGACATATGGAGAACAAACCTGCACCACTTTTCTCAAGTGAAAGGAAGTGTATCAAAGGAAAGTAGTGTAGAACTTGGTATAATTAAGGAATTTTTCTCCTTTCTGTTCTCAACAACCATCATGAAGATCCTAGAAATGAGAAGAAAATCTGTTAAAGAGTCACAGAGCTGGAGCCTCCTAAGTCAGAGGCCCGGGGACCCATTCCCAACGCCACCCAAAATAAAATGGTTAAAATAAAAATACAAGCAGGGCTAGGAGCTAGCCTAGTGGTAGAGTGCTTGCCTAGCACGCACGAAGCACTGGGATCCATTCCTCAGTACCACATACACAGGAAAAAAAAAAAAAAAAAAAGTTGAAAACGGCACTGTGGCTCAAGTGGCAGTGTGCTAGCTTTGAACAAAAAAGAAGGGTCCAATGACAGGGCCCAGGCCCTGAGTTCAAGCCCAAGGACTGGCAAAAAATAATAATAATAATAATAATAAATTAATTAATTAAATTTAAAAAAAATACAAGCACAGAAGCCTTCATTTACGAGGGAAGGCAAACAGGAAATAATTACACAGCGCGGTGTGCCTCTGTGGGTGAGGTCAGGACTTCACAGGAGATGCAGTTTTCCTGGACCAGGACTGGCCCCCTACTGTCCTGCCTCTGTGCTGTGCCAGATCTGGGCTTGGCGAGGAGAAGAGGTCTCCCTTTCCTCTCTCCTTTTCCCTCCCGCTCTCTACCATCTGTCTTGCTTGAAGTCAAATCAAAATGAAAGAGGCAAGATTTCCATTTTAACTGAAATTCTGTCCCCGCGGGGACTCAAAACCGCAGGCTAAGACCCAGCGTCACAGTCCCAGGAAAGCAACCCGACAGGTGCGTGCGTACATGTGGTGGAAACCGGTATGCGACTCCACCAGAATGAGAGCAGAGCTGAAGTTAACAGCAAGAACTTGGAGCCAGGCCAGGGTTCTTGATGGCTCACTCCTGGAATCCTAGCTAAGGGGAAGCTGAGATCTGAGGCTCCCCAAGGCTTAAAGCCTGCCTAGGCAGGAAAATCCAAGAGACTTTTTTATCTAATTAACTATCAAAAAGCCAGAAGAGGAGTTGTGGCTCAAGTGGTTGAGCACTAGCCTTATGCAAAAAGCTCACAATGCCTAGGGCCTGTGTTCAAGTCCTAAGACTGGTATTTAAAAAAAATTAAAACTGGAGTGTGGCCTAGTGGTAGAGTGCTTGCCTAGCATGCATGAAGACCGGGGTTCGATTCCTCAGTACCACATACGTAGGAAAAAGTCGGAAGTAGTGCTGTGGCTCAAGTGAACACAAGGACAGCACTCAGTTTGAGCCCCAGGACTGGCAAAAAAAAAAAAAAAAAAAAAGAAAAGAAAAGAAAAAAGAATATATATATATATATTTTTTTTTTAAAGATTCATTTAGGCAGCCGGGGTAGCTCAGTGGTAAAGCACACACTTTGATCCCCAATACCTCAAAATAAAGAAAGGAAAAGAATGTAGGGATAAGCTAGCACTAGTGTTTGGCACGCCTGTAATCCTAGGTACTCAGGGGCTAAGATCTGAGGATTGTGGTTCAAAGTCAGCTCAGGTGGGAAATGCTCATGAGATGGGACACAAGAAAGAAAAAGAGAGAGAGGAGAGAGGGAAGGAGGGGGGGGAAAGGGAGGGAGAAAGAGACAGAAAGAAAAGAAAAGAAGAAAGGGGGAGAGGGAGGGAGGGAGGGAGGGAGAGAAGGACAGAAGGAAGTATGAGGGATGGGGCAGACAGCTTGCCTAGCATGCAAAAGGCACTGAGTTCCATCCCACACACTACAGGACAGGGAAAGAAAAAGCAGGATGACTTCAGCCTGGAGGGGTTTTGTGAGTAGGGTATGGCATAGAAACAAATCCCTCTCTAACTCTCCAATTCAAGTCGCAGGCTTCTTTCTGAGCTCCTCAAAGCCATGGGCTCTCCTACCACGTCTGGAAACAAAGGTTGCCCAGGTAGCCTAGACTCTGTGGATGTTATGAACACTTCAGAGATGGACCAACGGCCGATGCAGGCTGACCGGCCCTCAGTGGATGACAAATGGCAGGACTGGAGAAGGGAGAGAGAGGGGCCAGGCCAAATGCACAGCCAGGCTAGAGCCTGGGAAGTCTTTGCACAGAAAATACTAAGCAGGAAAAGCGTTCTTGGTTCTGAAGTAGGGAGGTAAGGGGAAAGAGGAAAGAACAAAGCCTGGGGCCCTTCTCATAGTTTTAAGGTCAGCTGGAGATGCTCCCCATTCCAGCCCACCACGGACAGCAGAGGAGCCCCTGGTGGTGAAGGGACCTTCCAAGGAAAGGCCTCAGAAAACAGGAAATGGCTGGTGGATGAGACCCAGTCATGGAAGCTCTGAAGCCTGCCTGCTATCTGTGGACCAGGGTCTTTGTGTGTCTTTGTTTGTTTTCTCTTTGGCTTCCCTTTGCTTTTAGTAGTCTAGTAAATTCCCACCAGTCCCCCAATGTCTTGGGAAGCGAAGGGAAGCCTGGTGTTTTTCCACACTGGGGCCAGAGGGACAGGCAATGTGCTGTCACCGGCTGCAGCGGTGGAGGCACCCTGGCACCCAGTCCTCTTGACGTGGCATGACCTACCCTCAGGTGTGCCAATTAAGGGCTCCCAGGGCCGCCTCTGGGAGGAGGGAGGCCATCTGAAACTAGCTCTCTTGGAGGTGGGGGAGGGCAGACATCACTCTCCATCGGCCACTTTCTTTCCCTGTGGGGGATGGGGCACAGCCTGGCTTCATTTCATCTGTTTGATTAAGAACTTGACAGTCAGTATTAACCTGAAACTAGAGCCAAAGGCATTGGCACTTTATTTATTTGTGCCAGTCCTGGGTCCTGGGGCTTAAAAACTCCAAGCCTGGGGACTGTCCCTGACCTTTTTGCTAAATGCTACTCGACTCCTCTACGACTTGAGCCACAGCTCCACTTCCAGTTATTTGGTGGTTAACTGGAGATAAGTCTCACAGTCTGGGAGTGTGGCTTAGTGGTAGAGTGCTTGTCTAACATGCAGGAAGCCCTGGATTCGATTCCTCAATGCTACATAAAAACAGAAAAATCCAGAAGTGGCACTGTGGCTCAAGGGGTAGAATGCTAGCCTTGAGCAAAAGAAGCTCAGGGACACTGTGCAGGTCCTGAGATCAAGTCCCAGGACTGGTTTAAAAAAAACACAGTTTCCATTCCAGAAGGAGCCAGTCAAGGAACGGGCACACGTTCAGACCACCACAGGGCAGAGAGCCCGGGGTGCCTTGCCCATTAGAGAGGGCCTGAGTGGCAAGTGTGCGGGTTTGCAGTGCTTGAAAGGAGAGAAAGAGGAAAGGAGGGGGGGAGGAAGGGAGGAAGAAAGGGGAAGGAAAGAAGGGAAGAAGGGAGCAAAGAAGGAAGGGAGGAAGGAAGGAAGGGAGGGAGGGATAGGGGAGAAAATGAATTCTAATGGCAACCAGAGCCCTGTGATAAGGGTGTCAGTGTAGCTTATTTATTGATTCCAAGGAATTTATACTTTGGTGAGAAGGAGCAAAGGGGCTGGGTACCGGCATTTATGTGCTTGTGTGCTGTACCTTCTGCTTCATTTGTGTGTGTGTGAACTTAAAACTGGTGAGCCAATGGCTCACTCCTGTAATCCTAGCTACTCAGGATGCTGAGATCGAAGGATCAAGGTTCAAAGCCAGACCAGGCAGGAAAGTCCTGGAGATTCTTGTCTCCGATTAACCACGAGAAAACTGGAAGAGCAGCTGTGGCTCAAGTGGTAGAGTACTAGCCTTGAGTGGAAAAAGCTCACAAACAGTGCCCAGGCCCTGAGTTCAAGCCCTGTGGCTGAGGGAAAAAAGCAAATAAATAAAACAAAAACTAGTTTTAGGGAGCTGGGGATTTAGCTCAATGTAGGAGCACTTGGCCTGGCAAGCGCAAGGCCCTGAAAAAAAAAAAACCAACAAAATCCTACTTTTAAAAATAAATTCTAAAAAAACAATTGCTTTGTTTTTTTTTTTGTTGGTCGTGGGACTTGAACTCAGACCTTAGCACTGTCTCTGAGCTCTTTTGCTCAAGCCTACTGTTCTACCACTTTGAGCCACAGTACCACTTCTTGTTTTCTGGTAATTAATTGGAGTCTCAGACTTGCCTGCCCAGGCTGGCTTTGAACTGTGATCCTCAGATCTCAGCCTCCTGAGTAGCCAGGATTATAGGCATGAGCTACCAGTGCCCAGTCCAAAACAACTGTTTTAAGAAAGTTCAGTTTTATAAGAAATAAAGTGAGTCATAACAATACCTATAAATCCAAGAACATTAGTTTAAACAAACAGAAAAGGGCTATTGAAGCCTGAAAAAGTACCCAAAGTGTAAGTGTGCACCAGACTCCAGATAGAAAGCACCCAGGACAGGAGAGGTGGCTGAGCTTGCCCACCACCCACTGGGCCTTGGGGGAAACTCAGGTAGTGCAGATGGCCTTGCCAGACCCAGAGACGGATAAGGTCGTGTTAGGTTTTCTGTTTGTGTGACCTAACCTCCTTGACAGTTTCCTCAACTTCATTCTGAGTCATACTTAATAAACGAGACAGGTTCACTTACCGCAACTTGCCAAGCCCTAGAGCGGCAAAACGTTCTGTAACTGCTACCATTCGGAGGGAGGGGGGGGGAGTCAGAAGTAGCACTGTGGCTCAAGTGGTAGAGCTCTAGCCTTGAGAAAGTCCAAGGACAGGGCTCAGGCCCCGAGTTCAAGTCCTAGTACTGGCAAGAAAGAAAGAGGAGGGGGAGGGAGGGAGGGAGGGAGGGAGAGAAGCAAGCTGCGGACTCTTGTTGCCAGGAAGCAGGGAATGGGTGGGAATGGATGAATGCAATGATAGAATACTGAACCTCGGACTCTTTACATCTGGGTGTAATTTTTCCAAATAAACCAGAAAGCACACTTGGGAAATAATTAAGTTTCCTTGGCTCATTAAAATCTCGTCATTTGGGAAGTGACTATAACCATGTGTAGTTGTTTTTCTGCTAAGCCTTAACCCCAGATCATTACCTTAGGAGGGTCACCGAGGAGAGGTGTCCGAGAGGCCCAGCACCACCTGACAACTTGACAGCGTCAATCATCCAGCCACAGGATTCGGTGTGAAAGGAGCTGAAAAATGCCATCATGGCACCGAGGCTTCTGATCTGAGTGTAAGACGAAATTAGGATACTTGAAATGATTAGAAAATGAGCTGGGTGCTAGTAGCTCAAGCCTGTCATCCTAGCCCGTCTCTCTCCTCTCCCCTCCCCTCCCCTCCCCTCCCCTCTTCTCTCTCTTCCTCTCCCTCTCTCTCCCCAGCACTATTCCATAGGGGGGCAGTTACCTTTCTGCTTGCTCTAGACACAGGGTCTTTGCCACACACCTGCTGAGATTACTGATGTGTGCTACCCTGCCTGGTGCTTTTCTTTTTTTTTTTTTTTTTTTTTGCCAGTCCTGGGCCATGAACTCAGGGCCTGAGCCCTGTCCTTGGACTTTCTCAAGGCTAGAGCTCTACCACTTGAGCCTCTGCACCATTTCTGGCTTTTTTTCTATGTATGTGGTACCAAGGAATCGAACCCGGGTCCTTGTGCATGCTAGGCAAGCACTCTACCACTAGGCTAAAGTCCAGGCCCTGCCTGGTGCTTTTCTTTTAGTTGTTTGAGCCTTCAATAAACATACTAGCTAGGGCTAGGAGTTTGGCCTAGTGGTAGAGTGCTTGCCTAGCGTGCACAAAGACCTGGGTTCAATTCCTTGGTACCATATACATAGAAAAAGCTGGAAGTGGTGCGATAGCTCAAATCATAGAGCTCTAGCCTTGAGAAAGTCCAAAGACAGTGCTCAGGCCCTGAGTTTAAGCCCCAGGACTGACAAAAAAGAAAAGACACAAATTACTCAGGAGGCTGAGATCTGGGGATCACGGTCCAATGCCAGCCCAGGTAGGGTCCTTGAGACTCTTATCTCCAATTTACCACCAGAAAACCAGAAATGACACTGTTGCTCAAAGGGCAGGGTGTTAGGCTTGAGCTGAAGAGCACAGGGACAGTACCAGGCCCTGCCCTCAAGCCCTGTGACTGACCAAGGAGGAGGATGAAGAGGAGGAGGAGGAGGAGGGAGAGGAAGAGGAGGAGGAGGAGGAGCCGCCTCTGCATGGCTGGCTTGCATGGAAGATGGTTCAAGGCCCTTTTGAGCTTGAGTGGAAAGACAGGAATAATGCTGAATGAAGGCCACCAGAAGCAGAAGGTGCAGCACTTTGGTATCTCCAGTGGGGAGCCAGCTGTGCGGCTGGCTGGGCCCTCACGAGCCACACGGGAGTGAATGACACAAATCTGGTGGGATCGGAGCCATTTCTAGTTGAGGGCGCGTGCACAAACAGGAGGGCAGGAAGGAAATGTGCTGGCATGGCCGATCCTGAAGCTCCGCGACCAGAGGCTGGGTCACTCCATAGGAGCAGATCTGGACTGCCCAGGAAGGAGCTGCACACTGTCATGGAGTTGACAACGTCTCATCTGTTCATCGTTAGTGAGCCTCATTTAGGGCTTTTCTACCGCTGGGATCTGTGATAAGACAAGGCAACTCTGGGAAAATGGACCAGTTCAGGAATAGCAGTAAGGAGGTAATTAAACCAGGTCGTTTATCTGAGGCACTCTCTGATTTATGGGTTATCAAGGAAGCAGATCTCTGGGTGATGTTTAGTCCACACCAACTCTGGGAGTGTGGACTTGGACTTTTCTGCCAGCTCTTTCCCTCCGTGGACAAAGCGGCCTTCCGACTTTCATGTGCTATGATTCCCTTTATTTCTGGCTACTGGCCTGTCCGCTGGACACTGGCTTCCAGCTAGAGGGCTACTGTGGGGGAAGGGGCTCGGCCTTTGGGGGGCTCTGGCCTTACCAGCTACACACACCGGACAAACTCTGCACCTTTCTACACGGAAGTCTTTATCCAGAGACTGAAAGGGAGGAAACCGTGTCTCCTCCGCCATGCACGGGGCACAGGCAGGGCGGCTCCGGAGCCCTCAATGCATCTGATGGCTATCTGCCTAGTCCAGCATGCTGCTTCCACATGGGTTGCAGAGACAAAGTAACCAGCTACACTGTGGACTACGCAATAAATACTATCAAGTAAATTAGATTATCGATGAAATGTACTGCCCCTTGTAAAAAAGTGTGGATGGTTCATGCCCACAAAATGGTTTTAGGTCATGAGGGGGAAAAGAGTGCCAAAGTACTAACTTCCAGTATTCTTGCTTATAAAAAAAATGATCGGGGGTCCGGGAGTTTGGCCTAGTGGTTAAAGTGCTTGCCTAGCATGCATGAAGACCCGGATTTGATTCCTCGGTACCACATACATAGAAAAAAGCCAGAAGTGGTGCTGAGGCTCAAGTGGTAGAGCTCTAGCCTTGAGAAAGTCCAAGGACAGTGCTCAGGTCCTGAGCTCAAGCCCAGGACTGGCAAAAAAAAAAAAAAAAAAAGATGAGGTGAGCTGAAAGGTGACTGAGCTTCAGGGAACAAGGAAGTAGCCAGCATAAAGATATATCTGAAGGAATCACAGGCAGGCGCTGCTTGGGACAGGGTGAGCCTCTTTTTCGCCACCAAGGAGTGTGGACGCAACCCACAGGGCCAGGGCGGTCCTGAGGCTAGCCCCCTCTCCAGCCAGTTTCTCCACAGTGATGCGGTGAAGGCTGGAAGGAGTTAAGATCACAACACCTAGATGCTGGCCCCAGATCCATGGTGTGCGCTCATCCAATTTTCACACATGCTCTCTGCAAGGCTTAGGAAGCCTGGGGAAGATCACCCAGCACTGAGGAGACGAGCTTCAGCTCTCTCCACCTTGTAGGGCCTCCAGATGATCCAGCACCCTAGCCTGCGTGTGTGGGTACACCCTGACACTCCCAGCACCCAGGATGCTGAGACAAAGAGTACCCAGGAGTCTGAAGCCATCTGGTAACACACAAGTAAGAGGCCCTGGGCTTGATCCCTATCTAGCCCTCCCCATCAAATAAATAAATAAATAAATAAATAAATAAATAAATAAATAAAGCCATGCCAGGAGCAAGGCCTTCCTGGTACTATGCCTGCCCAGCATGTATGAAGCCCTGGGTTTGATTCTTCACTACCACATCCACAGAAAAGGCTGGAAGTGGGAGAGTACTAGCCTTGAGAAAGCACAAGGACAGTGCCCGGGCCCTGAGTTCAAGCCCCAGACTGGCAATAAATAAATAAATAAAGCCATCTTAATAGGTAAACCTAACATGGGGGTTGGCTAGACAGAAAGCATATTGTTGGGGGGCCCGGAGTTTGGCCTAGTGGTTAAAGTGCTTGCTTAGCATGCACGAAGACCCGGGTTCGATTCCTCGGTACCACATACATAGAAAAAAGCCAGAAGTGGTGCTGAGGCTCAAGTGGTAGAGCTCTAGCCTTGAGAAAGTCAAGGACAGTGCTCAGGCCCTGAGCTCAAGCTCAGGACTGGCAAAAAAAAAAAAAAAAAGAAGAAGAAGAAGAATATTGTTGGGCACAGGAGGCTCACACCTATAATTAGAGCTACTTAGGAGGCTGAGATCTGAGGACCAAGGTTCAAAGCCAGCCCAGGCAGTAAAGTTTCTGAGACTCTTATCTCCAATGAACCACAAGAAAACCAGAAGTGGAACTGCAGCCCAAGTGGCAGAGTGCTCGCCTTGAGCACAAAAGCTCAGAGACGGCAGCCAGGCCCCGAGTTCAAACCACAGGGTGGGCACAAAAGAGAGAGGGGGGGGGAGGGGGCGCATTCGCTTTGCTTTAGGGATGTTTTTACTCTAGCCCATTCTCACTGTGATCATGAGGGAAGAACAAGACAGAGTGCTCCAAATCTAGTTTTTGGATTGATTTTTGCAGAGCAGGATTGTAGACATCATGTTTGGCTACAAAAAATTATTTTGAGGATGGACTCCAGCTCACAATTACACACCAACAACTAGAACAAAGTAGTTTGCGCGCGTGTGGTGTTTTTGTTGTTGGTTGTTTGGTTGTGGCTGCATTTAGTTGTCTTTTATGTGGGGTATAACAGCCAGTCTGAGAGGGTGCCGCGATTGTCACTTGCTAGTGAGATAAACACGGGTTATTGTCACCCTTGTCATCTAGCTGGTGTGGCAGATTTTGTGAAGGGCAGGCCTCTTTGGAGTTTGGCTTTAAACAAAGTGAAGGGGAATGCCGTGTCAAGGATATTTTAATTGGCTGTCTGCGGCAAGTGAGGTCATTAGATAATTGCCGATCTTCTCCCTCAGTTTGTGTTGTGCAGACCTGGCCTTGGAAGACAGCGTTTGGGAGGGATTAGTTTTGAGGAGTGCTGGCCACCCTGGTTAAGGGGGGCTTCCCTGGAGAGAGTCGGGGTGGGAAACAATGGGTTTGGAGCTGGGAAAGCAAAGATTGCTAACTTGGGCACCAGTGGCTCAGGCCTGTAATCTTACCTAGTCTGGAGGCTGAGATTTGAGGATGAGGTTTGAAGCCAGCCACAGCAGGGAAGTCGTTGATACTCTTATCTCCAATTCACTGTAGGGTGAGGAGGGGCAGGGGAAGCTCGACCCCGGTGGCTCACATCTGTCAGCCTAGCTACTCTAGAGGCTGAGATCTGAGAATGGAGGTTGGAAGCCAGCTCAGGCAGGATCGTCTGGAAGACTCTTACTACCAGAGCTGAGCGAGGTGGCTCCCGCCTGCGATCCCAGCTACTCAGGAGGCTGAGATGAGAAGGTTGCAGTTCAAAGCCAGTCTGGGCACTAAAGACAGTGAAACTCTTATCTCCAATTAACCACCAGAAAACCAGAAGTGGCACTGTGGCTTAAGGGGTAGGGCGGTAGCCTCGAGCTGAAGAGCTCAGGGACAGCGCCCGGGCCCAGAGTTCAAGTCCCACAACTGACAAAAAAAAAAAAAGAATTTGAATCAAAGTTTTGCATTTCCTAAGTACCTCAGCGGGTGAATGCTGGTGCCCATACACCCATGTGCTGTTTCTGTAGCTCAGGGTGACAGTGACTCAGGTGCAACAGAAAGCCAGGATAAAGGCCGGCCCACAACCCAGGACTGCAGGCTGTTTCTCTCAGTGACACTGGAGGAGACCCTGAGGGGAATGAGGGAAAAGGTGACGGTGTCACAGCCAACAGCCTAGAAGCCTGGTAGGAGCTGGGGGTGGGGTGGGGTGGGGAATGTTACTGAACCATTGCCCTCCTCCTCCTCCTCCTCCTCCCCCCTCTCCTCCTCCTCCTCTTCTTCCCCTCCCCCCTCCCACTTGGCTTGTGATTGACACCCCAGACCTCCTTGCGGTCTTGGTAAAGGGGGTTTTCAGCTTTCCCAGGTCACCCTGGAGGAGGGTTCACCAGGCTGCTGTGGGGCATGCGATTGGCGGTTGCCTGGGCTGGAGAGCCCAGCTAGGTCCCAGCCCCAAGATAAGAGGAAACAATGCAGGCAGCAGATGTTTGCCCCCAAGCTCCTGGGCGAAGGAGGCTCAGTCTCCAGCACTGTGGGAGTCGGCGGGGAAGATGTTGCCTGCTGGGGAAGCTGAAAGGAGCCCCAGCAAAGGCCTGCAAGGGTGCTGGGGTGGGAATGCCTGCCTGTCCCAGGAGTGGGTTTGATCACCACAGCAACCTTGTCAGGGGGGTGGGGAACAGGGTCTCCCTTCCTTGGCCTGCATCCCCTTCAGCGCTGTTCAAAAACCCTGACACTGCCTGGGCAGCCTGCCCCCACCCCGCCCCACAGACTGGCTCCTGACAGCTCCAGCTAGGCACATACCTTCCCAGGGGGAAACCTGGGGCCTTCCTGGGAATTGACTTAAGATCCCTCCCCAGGGCAGGGCTACAACCCCAGGGTTTCTTTTCTTTTCTCTCTCCCTCTTTCTTTCTTTCTTTCTTTCTTTCTTTCTTTCTTTCTTTCTTTCTTTCTTCCTTTCTTTTTTCCAAACCTGGCTTTGAACTCGGGGCCTGAGCACCGTCCTTGGACTTTCTCAAGGCTAAAGCTCTACCACTTGAACCACAGGACCACTTCCGGTTTTTTTCTATGGATGTGGTACCGAGGAATTGAACCGGGGTCTTCATGCATGTTAGGCAAGCACTCCACCACTACACCAAACTCCCAGCCAGCTCCAGGGTTTCTGCCGCTTCTGGCTGCTCCAGCCAGGAACTGTTTTAGTTTTAGCTGTATTTCAAATGAGAAACCCCTTGCCAGAGAAGCAAGTCTAGGACTGCCCTGATCCACAGACCAATCAAGGGACAGGGGTCTGGGGGAGGCAGGGTACAGTCTTAGGGCAGATCAAGAGGAGAAAGATGATAGAGAACCTTGCATGGGAAACAGGAGGGCCTGAATTCAAAACCCAACACCATGGGGGAGGAGAAAGTACTTTTTGGGGGTTGGGGGGAGTATTGAAGGCTTGAACTCAGCCTGGGCACTGACCCTAGGCGTCCTTGTGCTCAAGGGTAGCATTTTACCATTTTGAGCCACAAGCACCACTTTCAGTTTTTGAGTGGTTAATAGGAAATGAGAGTCTCATGGGGACTTTTCTGCTGCCGCTGGCTTTGAACCACAACCTTCAGATCTCAGGCTCCTGAGTAGCTAGGATTACAGGCTTGAGCCACCAGTGCCCAGCATGAGAGAGTACTTTTATTTTATTTATTTATTTATTGCCAGTCCTGGGGCTTTAACTCAGGACCTGAGCACCGTCCTCGAGCTTTCTCAAGGTTGAGGGTCTGCTACTTGAGCCACAGCACCACTTCCAGCTTTTTTCTATGTAGGTGGTACTGAGGAATTGAACCAGGGTCTTCGTGCATGCTAGGCAGGCACTGTAGAGTGCCAAACTCCCGGGCCAAACTCTCAGCCCCAAGAGAGCACTTCTTAAAACTTCAAGTCACAACTGGCAGTTTGGCCTCATGGAAGAGTGCTTGCCTAGCATTCAATAAAGACCTGGGTTTAATTCTTCAGAACCACACATATAGAAAAGGCCAGACGTGGTGCTGTGGCTCACGTGGCAGAGTGCTAGCCTTGAGAAAGCCCAAGAACAGCACTTAGGCCCTGAGTGTAAGCCCCAGGACTGGCAAAAAGAAAAAAAAAAATTCAAGTCACAGCACTTGGAGAGCTATGGATGTAGCTCAGGAGTAGATCAAGAGCGTAAGCACATAAGAGGCCTCGAGTTCCATTCCTAGCACTAATCAGAGCAAGCAAATAAATGAATAAATACTAGTCATAAATGACATCACCATCAGCTATCTGTCTGAGCACTAAACATTTCTTTTGTCTTGCTACAAGAGGAGGAAATGGGGTCATCTTTCAGGACATTCTCATTTTCTCAGTGAACACTGACCAGTGGAAGCGGCAAAGCAGAAGCCATAGGGTAGCCCCAGGATTTATAGGTCAACGGATATGGGGTCCAAGGGGACAGAAGGCAGTTGTTTACCACCACCGTTCTTGGATGGCATGCTGATGCTAAGACTTCACTCTCCTCTCTTGGAGAGAGGTGATCCACTGGCTGCCCTCCTTGCCCTGGGCTGGTTGTCTGTTATTGGGGACATCAAAAACAGAGGCAGCCCCAACAACCTGGACAGGGCAGGCCTGGCCCAGGCTACAGACTCCAGACAAGACGGGCTGCCCCTGACTGGACTTCCCCACCCTGGCTGAGCCTCAGTTCATTCATCCTGAAACCTCTGCAGAGAACTTAGTAAGTGGAAAAGGTGGGGGTGAAGCAAGTTAGTCAGGACTGGCTTTCTTTCTCAGTGGCTCAGAAGCCCAAACCATAGTCCTGACGACCACAATACTGCTAGAGGCCCGGTGGTCCCAGCTCCTTGAGAGACTGAGATAGAAGCTGTTCAGTTCCACAGCGAGCTACCAAATTGGTCTGCATCACGCATACACATGCAAAAACCAGATAACCCAGCATCTGAAGGAAAAAAAGATATGGAAAAAATAACCTCTGCCAGGAGGTTACTCTCTTCACTTTCGTAGCTGGGAAATCGACCTTTACAACAATAAAATGGGTTATCCACGGGCTCACGCCTGTCATCCAGCTGCTCAGAAGGCTGAGATCTGAATTCAAAACCAAGCCTAGGCAAACAGATCCTTGAGCATCCAACTTCAGTTAACCAGAAAAAAACTGGGAAGCAGAGGTGTGGTTCAAGTGGTGGAGCTCCAGCTCTGAGCTTTAAAAAAAGTCAAGCGTATGAGGTCTGGGAGTGTGGCCTAGTGGTAGAGTGCTTGCCTAGCATGCACGAAGACCGGGGTTCGATTCCTCCGTACCACATAGAAAAAAAGCCAGAAGTGGTGCTGAGGCTCAAATGGTAGAGCTCAGAGCATGAGAGCCTGAGGTCAACCCCAATACTAGCACAAAAGGCCGGGGGGGGGGTGGTTAGAGAGAGAGAGAGAAATAAATTACCTGATCATAGTATCAGCTAATCCTATCTCCCATCTATGGACACTTGAAGTGTTACTCCCCTTCCCTGCCAATGTTCCACAAAGCCCCACAAGTGGATAAAATTAAACCCGAGGGAGACCTTGCATGCCATCTTTCTGGGAAAAGCCCAGCATGCCACCTGGTCTACCAGGCTAGTTCAGGGTGAAGGTCAGGGGGCTGGGTGGAGATGGAGGTCATCTCAACCTGCACCTTTGGGCAGAAATCCTAGGAGACACTATGGAGGGTGTGAGCAGTGCCGGTCTCTACCTACCCACACCCTCAAGAACTGGTAGGGTCAGGGAGGAGCTATTGAGAAAGAGGGGAGGACAGGGGTGTGGGGCTGGGACTTCTAAGCTTTCTGATCCCGTTTGGTTCCTGTAAACAAGTGCGGCCCTCAGCTCCCAGGAGGGCCTGTGGAGCGGGATTGTACAGCCTCCTTCCCGGAAGCTGTCCACCCAGACCCCGCACCTCCGAGGCCGCCTCGCCCGGCCTCCCAGCCCCCAGTGCAGTCTCAGGAAATGGGGCTGCAGAGAGCTGCTCCTCCAGCCTCACCTCCTGCCGCGTGTGTCCTCTGCCAGAGCAGTTCCTGGCCTAATTAAGCTGGGTAATGAGTAGCTACGAGGAGGGGATAAAAGCCCTAGCGGCTTAGAGCGGGGGACAGTTTATGACAGGGGCGTCTGCAGCTGGTGACATTCTTAGGAAAGTTATTTCTCCTAACCCTGGGAAGTTGCGCACTATTTCCTCAGCAGAGTGAGACCAGGAGTTAAGCCTAGGGAATAGGGTGGAGCGAGGAGGGGAGGGGAGGGGAGGATCCACGAGACCGGGGTAGTAGGGCTTGTGCTGGGTGTCTGAGGCTAAGATCAGCTTCTGCCCTTAGGAGCCTGAAGCTGGGCATCCTGCCTTGCCTGGGTGTTGGGTTTCATCTGAACGGTAGAACTGGGCCCAGGGTGCAATTTCCTAAGACTACATCCCGCAGACAGTTGGGAAATCTGACCTCCCGCTCTGCTCCTGACTCCCCTCTGTCCTGAAGGTGCTAGAAGCACAGCTGGGCCTAGGAGGTGGATGGGGGGGGGGGGAGGATGGGGCTCTTGTGGGTCTCCTGGCTGGGGACCCAGCACCCAGGGAGATGGAAGAGGAAGGCTGGATCCAGGAGCCCTGCCTTCCAAAAATAAGCCACAAATGACCACGAAGCACCTCAACTCTGCCCCAAGGTGCAGACTCTATCCAGCCCTGCACAGAGGAAGCTGCAGGGTGTCCCTCCAGATGCTTCTGTGCTGGCACCTGTGCGTCCACAGTGTTCATGAGAAAAACAAAACGAAACGAAACCAACCCATACTTCCCAGGCCCAGGCCGCAATCCTAGCTTCCTCAGGGGGCTGAGATTTGAGGATCATGGTTCACACTCAAAGCCAGCACCTATAGGAAACACTAAGAGAATTCTGTCTCTGACTAACCACCCCCAAAGCCTAGATTTGGAGCCATGGCTCAGAATGCTAGCGAACATGGAGCACAGAAGCTCAGAGTCAGCACCCAAGCTTTAGGACTGGGGTGGGGAGGGAGGGAGGGAGCCTCATTCTTGGCCCAGGAGCCTTCCTGCGGTGGGGCAGGCTCCCCAGATGAGCCTGGCTGTGGAGGCCGGCATGGGCTCTGCCAGAGTGAGTGGGGGGGGGCAGGCAGGCCTGGCCAGGCTTGTCCCATCAACCCGAGATAGCACGAGGTCATGAAGACGTGGCCTCCCCTGCGCATGAAGAAGGCGTGTTCACCACCACTCCCACACTTTTCCAATGCAACCCCCTCCTGCACAGCCATACCAAGGAGCAATCTTGTCCAGCTTCACTGCTTTACATCTACTTTTTAATTTATGTTAGAACTGTATCATGTGTGTGGCAGTAGTCGAGTTTGAACTTGGGATCTCAGACTTCCAAGCCATGGTACTTGTTCCTTTGCTGGGAATAGCAAGTGTGTGCCACAGGGCCCAGCCATGGATTTGAGCTCCAGTCTCTCCAACTTTGATGCCTAGGCTGGATTTAAACTGTATTCTACCCCCCCTCCCGCCCCCACCACCGCCCATCTTTATGTCCCATATAGCTGGGATTATAGGCTTAAGCCAGCAGTCCTGGCTTTAGTTTTGTGTTTGTGAATCAGGGTATTTTTGTTGTTTTTGGTCATGGGGCTTGAACTCTGGGCCTGGACGCTGTCCCTGAGCTCTTCAGCTCAAGGCTAGTGCTCTGCCACTTGAGCCACAAAGCCACTTCTGCTTTTCTGGTGATTCACTTGAGATAAGAGTTACACAGAGGGGCTGGGAGTTTTGCCTAGTGGTTAAAGTGCTTGCCTAGCATGCACAAAGACCGGGGTTCGATTCCTCGGTACCACATACATACAAAAAAAAGCCGGAAGTGGTGCTGAGGCTCAGGTGGTAGAGCTCTAGCCTTGAGAAAGTCCAAGGACAGTGCTCAGGCCCTGAGCTCAAGCCCAGGACTGGCAAAAAAAAAAAAAAAAAAAAAAAAGAGTTACACAGACTTTTGTGTCCGGGCTGACTTTGAACTATGATCCTTAGATATCAGCCTCCTGGATTACAGACATGAGCCACTGGCGCTTGACAATTCTCGATATTAATAGGAGATGCTTCTGTTAGTCTGAGTGGCAAGAGTTCTGATAGCCAGACACCTGACCAGAGATCTTGGGCTCACGGGTGTGGGCCTCAGCATAGCAAGGGCTATGGGATTGCCCTCTGCTCTCAGAACTCCTAGCAGAAAGTCCTGAGAGTCCTTACGGTGGAAGACCAGATGGAGAAGAGAAAAGAGTAACTTGGGACGCTTCCATCCTGTGTGACCCATGTCACCTTCCGGCTGGGTGGCCCAAGTTAGAGAGCGGGTGTCACCCTCAGCCCTGCAGCAGCTGGGCACTAGAGAGCCAACTGGCTCTGAATGTGTAATCCTGGCTGCGAGAAGAAAGGCAAAGGCAGAGAGATCTGGTGATCTCCCAGGACACGGACTACTGAAACCTGACACCTCTGTCATGGGAGAAGAAAGGGGGAGAGGGGAGGAGAAAGAGAAGAGGGGTGGAAGGAATGAGGAAGGAAGAGGGGGTGTCTGGAATCACAGCAGCCGGGGTTTAGCAAAAGCCCTGTGCACAGCTAGAATCTGAGTTCCGCTCAGGTTCTATGCCCCAGCATTTACATGAGCCCTGCCTGGCTTGACTGATGAGAGACAAGAGAAAAGGCCTTTTGCCAGGTGGAAGAGATGAGGCAGCTTTCAGAGGCCAGCCAGAAGCCCGAGTCCACTTGCGAGGAGTCTCTGGCCCTGGGAGAGGGCTCCCCGAGCACCATGGGGACCGAGGGAGGCCTCATACCTCCTGCGTACCTGCACCTGTCAGGATACTTCATTTCACTGCTGGTTGTGAAGGGCAGCCTGGTGACCAGCCCAGGGCTAGGGACAGTTCTGGAGGCCACAAATGAATAGAATTAAGTATCTGTCTGTCCTCCAGGCTGACTCCAGGCCTTTCAGTCAAAACAACTACAAAATAAGATTAAAATAAACAACAATGACAACAACAACAACAAAAAGCTCCAGCAAAGGAGCCAGTTGTAACTGCAGCTCTCTGGACACTGAGGCAGGCAGATCTACGGTTGGAGGCCAGGCTGGGAGTCTTCCCCCGTCCAGGCCCCTCCCACCTGGCTCCTTGGGGGTTTGATGGACTCAGGTGCCTTGGTTGTTCTCTTGTCTCTCTACCACATCCTAGCACATCCTAGCACAGCGCAGAGCATCCTGAAAGGCAAATACAGGTGGCTGACAGCACTTTCATTTCTAACACCCTGCTAGCGGTCAGGCTGGAATCCCTATGGCACAGAAGCCTATCATACAGATAGAGAAGCCTGAGAGTGAGTGGCCTGGGAATCTAGGTGCCTCCAGCCTCTGGTCCGACTGACACTGAAGCTGTCAGATAATATGGCCTTGCATTGGAATCATTTTTTTAACCCGTCCTGGGCCTTGAACTCAGAGCCTGAGCACTGACCTTGTGCTTTCTCAAGGCTAGGGCTTTACCACTTGAGCCACAGCACCACTTCTGTTTTTTCTTTTCTATGTATGTGGTACCAAGGATTTGAACCCAGGTCTTCATGTATGCTATGCAAGCACTCTACCACTAGGGCCTAGGCACTGTCCCTGAGGTCTTCAGCTTACTGCCCTACCCCTTGAGCCACAGCACCATTTATGGGTTGTTTTTCTTTTTTTCTAGTGGTTAATGGGAGATAAGTGTCTCACAGACTTTAGTGCCTGTGCTGGCTTTGAACCACAATCCTCAGATCTTAGCCTCCTCAGTAGCTAGGATTACAGGTGTAAGTCACCGCACCCAATTGGAATCATTTTTTTAAAATTGTTTTTACTAGCCTGGACATCCCTGAAGGGAAGAGAACATGGCCTTTCCCATCTCAGAATCGAGCAATGCCTGGCATCAGGGAGGACTTGGAAAGGGTGGGAGAAAGAGAGAGAAAGGAAAAAAGGAAAAAGAAAGGAGAGGGGAGGAGGGAGGATTCCTGTCCAACGACTAGGAGCTGAAGAATCCTGATGATATCCCATTAGGCCACGGTTATGGCCACTGGAAGGGGGGAGCAAAAGAAATGGCACTTGCCAGCAAGTGCAATGCCTGGGTTCAATTCCCAGAATCAAAAAAGAAAATTAGTTATTAGTCTTTTTTGTTTTTGTTTTTGTTTTTTGCCAGTCCTGGGCCTTTTAACTCAGGGCCTGGGCACTGTCCTTGGGTTTTCTCAAGGCCAGAGCTCCACCACTTGAGCCATAGCACCATTTCTGGCTTTTTTCTCCTCCCATGTATGTGGTGTCGAGGAATCGAACTGGGCCTTCGTGCATGCTAGGCAAGCAATCTACCACTAAGCCAAACTGCCGGCCCCTGTGTTCTACGTGTTTTATATGTACTTTGTATTGACATTTAGTTTCACCTAAAAAAGGATGAGTTCGGCCTGAGCATGGTAGCTGTCATTCCAGCTACTTGCAAGACATAGGAGGAATGCAGTCCAAGCAAGCCTGGGTAAAATACACGAGACCTTTTCTGAAGAATAATTAAAGCCAAAAAGGACTGGGACATGGCTCAACAGGTGGCATGCCTGCCCAACAAGTGCCAGACCCCGAGTTTAAACTCCATTACTGAAACAAGGGGGGAAGTCAGCTTGTCAAACAGTTGTGGTTTGTGTTTTTTCCAAGGAAGAGGACAACGAGGTTCAGAAAGGTTAAGTAATTTCTCCAAGGTCACCCAGTTCAGAGCTCTTCAGCCCAGTACAAAAGTAGCTCTGGCCAGGCACTAGTGACTCACACCTGTTGTCCTAACTACTCAGGAGGCTGAGATCTGGGGATTGTGGTTTGAAGCCAGCCTGGGCAGGAAAGTCCAATTAACTACTCAAAAACCAGAAGTGGTGCTGTGGCTCAAATGGTAGAGCGCCAGCCTTGAGCACAAAGAGGCTTTGGGACGGTACCCAGGCCCTGAGTTCAAACCCCACAATAATAAAAAAAAAAAAAAAAAGGTGGCTCTGAGCCCTGCAGACAAATAGAAGTGTTGGTGGCAGGAAGCTGGGAAGGTGGCTAGAGGCAGGGCCCTGCCTGGCACGAGCAAAGCTCTGGGCTCCAGTCCCAGCACCAGAGGAGGATATTGGTTTTGGTCAAACCCCAAGTCTGACCTTTGCCTTCTACATAAAACAAAAAGTAGTGACTGCGTTGTGAGGAAGCGGTGGGGTCTTGCAGTCCAAGTTTCCACACACAGGGTCTTCCTTAAGCCCGCTAGAACTCCAGTGAGCCAAGAGGAACACGGATGCCAAGTCTGACTTGCCAAGGAACTCTCCTGGGACCACCCCCAGCTGGGGACACGGGGCCTACCCAGAGGGAAGGACCCAGCCCCTCTCCTGTGTTTCCCACCAAAGGAGCCTTCTCTAATGCCTGCCAACAGCCCCAACTCCAATGAGGCCTTTGGTAATGCCTGCCAACTGGGGGCTTCCAACAAGGTTTACAGTGGTGAAGACTGTGTGTCTGTGCCACGCTGCCCAGGTGACCTTCACACAGAGGTTTCCACTGGGCCTTGGCCTCCTGGCCTCTGCAAGTTATTCCTGCTGCCTGGGCTCTGCCTCCCCTCAGGAATGCAGCAGCTTCTCTGCCCCGATTAACTTCTTCCCTCCCTCCCTCCCTCCCTCCCTCCCTCCCTCCCTCCCTCCCTCTCTCCCTTTCCTTCCTTTCTTCCTGTTTCCTGGCAAAGGGCTCTGAGCCAAGTGTCCAGACACTGGCTCTGGGTTAGTTGATGCCACAAACCCCTTTCTCCTTGGAGACTCTCAGACCACATGCACAACTGTTTTGTTTGAAATGCCCCGGGGGGAGGGGGGAAGGGGTGGAGGAGGAGAGGGAGGGAGACAGGGGGACAAGGGAGAGGAGTGAGAGACGCAGAGACATACACACACAGAGAGACAGAGACAGAGAGGAGAGAGGATAGTGGGAAGAAAAAAGAGGGGGAGAGAGGGGTGGGGGAGAGGGAAGAGGGGGAAGGGGCGAGGGGCAAGGTTTGGTACACATGTTCCTTATTTGCCATGGGCACTGCTGGCTAGAAGGGGTGCTGGGGAGGGCTGGGGAGGCAGTGCTGGCACTGGCCCTGGCAAGAGAAGAGAGCAGGCTGCAGCTGCTGCCACCCAGGAGTGTGGCTTCAGGGGCAATGGAGGGACAGAGTGTGAGGAAGAAGGGGTGGGACTTGGGGACAGGGGGGTGTCATGGGGAGAGGGGGGGAAGAGGGAGCAGGTGGTGGCTTGTTTATCTGCTCAGCTGTTTTGTGTCCCCAGTCTGGGAGAGAGACAGAAGCAGCTGGGAGGAGAAAAGGCCACACAATCAAGAGCCCTATTGGTCCCTCACCTTAGTCACAGGTCCCAAGACCAAAGTGAAGCCACCAGAGAATGGCTGGAGTAGGGACAGCTCTGCCTACCTGGCTCAGAGCGCTTCTCTCTGCCCACATGCTGGTTTCTGGCATGCAAGCAGTCTCCCAAAGCTTCTCTCTGGGTAGGCATCCCCCTGGGTTGATACTAGCTCACACATAAACACTGCTGGCCTACGGGTGTGCGCTGGCAGAGCCCTCAGTCCTCGGGGCATGCTCACTAGCTCCCAGTCTAGGTAGCAGCTCCGTCATACCGACAGACTCAGTCCTGGTGGAAACAGGATAGCCAGGGACCCTGGAGTCCAAGCACTGGTGTTCCCTCTCCTGTCCCCTCACATCCCAGGGCTCAGGTCTCACTGGCGTGCTAAACTGTTTGGAGGCAAGGCTGAGATACAGCTCAATTTGCTTTGCTCTGTATGGGGGGGTGGGGAGTGGGGGCGGGCACTGTCCCTGAACTAATTTGCTCAAGGACAGCACTCTATACCACTCGAGCCACAGCACCACTTCTGGCTTTTTCTTTGGATGTGGTACTAAGGAATCCAACCCAGGGCTTCTCGCATGCAAGGCCAGCACTCAACTCTACCATTAGGCCATGTTCCCGGCCCCTACTCTGCTGTTTTCTGATCAGGTTAGTAAACACAGGAGTGGCTGGGGAATAGGCCGGCTGTCCCTGGCATTTCCACAGTTTTCTTGTTCTTTTTCCTCTCCTGTTTCTACCTCCAGCTTGTCTGTTCGGAATGAGAACATTTGTTGGAACTTTGGTGGCCATTTCCTCCTCTTCTCCCCAGAGGCTGGTTGCCAGGTGGCTTTGTCCTCTTTCCTCCTGGCCCACACAGCTGGGGCATCTTCGTTGACAAAGGTCTGCCCCTCAGGGGCTGGGCCTGGTGGAGGGACACTAAGCCATGCAGGTGCCTTCTGCAAACACCACCCAGGAATGAGCCTCAGGTCCCAGCCTGATACTGTGTGAGCCCTGTCTGCCTGGCCCTGGCTGGTGAGGTCAGAGAAGGGAGGGGTGGGGAAAGCCAGGAGGATGGCAGGAGAGCATATACGGGACTGGGAAGGTCGGTGTACCTGAGGTCCTTCTAGCGCAGGGGAGCGCTGGCCGATGGTAAACAGGCTCTTAGCTCCTTGCCCCTGCCTGTTAATGACAGACTAGTTACAAGTCAGGTGGTCTTGGGCTTCAGACTGCCCAGTTGGGACCTTTAGGTGTAAAATGCAGGATTGAGGTTCAGATCCCCGTCCTTCCCCACTTTGCAGATCCTCTGGCTTTTACAATGCTAATTTCATTGTCCATAGCCCGTTTCCTTCTCCAGGGACCGGGCAGCCAATAAAATGCCCCTTTATGGTGGGTAGTAACAATGCCAGCTTGCTTTTCTGCCTGTCTTCCAACCCAGACTGGCTATCCCTCACGGGGAGGGGGGGAGTCTAGAAATTTACCTGGGGCTGGGGGGGTTGCAATTCTTGTATGGACATCTACAGGCACAGTGCTGCCTGTCCCGGAGCTCTTTTTGCCACTCCCATTCTTCTGATGGTAACTTGAAGAGTCTCACGGACTTTCCTGCCCGGGCTGGCTTCAAACTGTGATCCTCAGGTCTCAGCCTCCTGAGTATCTAAGATTACGGGTGTGAGCCACTGGCACCTGGCGACATTTAATTTATTTATTTATTTATTTATTTATTTATTTATTTATTTATTTATTTATTTATTTATTTATGCTTATCCTGGGGCTTAAACTCGGGGCCTGAATCCTGTGCCTGAGCTTTGTCTGCTCTATCACGGCTCCACTGCTGACATTCTATCTGTTAATTGAAGATAAGAGTCTTACTGATTTTCCTGCCCAGGGTGGCTTTGAACTGTGATCCTCCAATCTCAGCCTTCTCAGTAACCAGAATTACAGATATGAGCCACAGGGGCCCTGTTTAGTTCCCTCTCCCTCCCTCCCTCCCGCCCTCCCTCCCTCCCTCCCTCTCTCTCTCTCTCTCTCTCTCCTCTCTGGTGGGTGTTCAGGTTTGAATTCAGGGCCTGGGCGCTGTCTCTGAGCATCTTTGCTCAAGGCTTGAGCCACAGCTCTACTTCTGGCTTTTTTTTTTTTTTTTGGTAGTTTAGTGGAAATGAGGGTTTCACAGCCCGAAAGTGCCTTTGCACTGCAATCCTCAGATCTCAGCCTGGTGAGCTGCCAGGATGTACAGGTGTGAGCTCCTGCACCTGGCTGGGCCCTCGATTCTTTAGGCAGGTGGCCACTGATCTGCAGGTGGTGCTGTCCCTCACTGGAGTGTCACCCACACAGGTCCAGCTGCTCAGCTGTGCGGAGCTGCAGAGCTCCTCAGACCGACTTCACATCTGCTGTGTCTGATGAGGCTTTCATCATTACATTTTCTTGTTTATTCTCTTGTTTATTTGTTTTTAAAATTTATTTTTGGGATTACAGATGCCAGCACAGGCTCCCAGCTTTTCTTTCTTTCTCAAATTTGGTCATATATTTTTGCCTGGGGTAGGCCTTAAACCAACACACTCCTACTTGTGCCTCCTGAGTAAGTAGGATTACAGGGTGCTTCCCATACAGGGTAGACCACCATACCCAGGTGTTGACTGAGATGAGGTCTTGCAAACCTTTGCCTGTGTGAGCCTCAAATCCCAAGACACACAATCTCATCCAGCAAAAATTGTCATAATTTTTTTTTTTTGGCAGCCCTTGGTTTGCACTCGAGGCCCTGGACTTAGTAGGTAGACTCAGTGCACATTCGATATTCCACGGTAGCTAGAACCACAGTGAGCACAGCAAGACCCACCACTATCGTATGGCATTAGGGAAACTGTGGAGAGATGGGGCTGGTGTGATTGAAGCCCCCTGACTGGCTCCCACCGTCTTGGACAGAAAGTCGGTGGCCTACACAACACTCAGGCTAATGAATGCTGCTGTCGAAATGATTTAGCAGTGGCTGCCTGCTCCCCATTGATCTTCCTCATTCTCAATTCCTGCAGCAACCCCAGGCCCCATCACACCATTTATCCCCTGCCAGTGTTGGCCCCGTGGTCAGTGGTCAGGTGAGTCGTCTTGCCTCTCGACAAGAATTATAAGCTCTTTCCTGAGTGGGATCAAGCTGTGTCTGGTCACCTCCTGCACCACTCGATAAATACTTCTCGACGGATGGACCGATATCCTTAGTGCTTTCTGCTGTACCTCACCTTCACCACACTCCGTACAGACAGGCACTCAATAAATGGCTGCAAAGAGGGTGACTGTTTCCTATTAACTATGCGTGAGCTGGGCTTTCGGAAGTTCTGCAGCGGATGTTTGAGTCTACACTTGGTCTGCTGCTATCTTGCCAAGTCACAGTTTCCCTCAATGAGAGAATGAGGGAATGGAGACTGGTGTGATCTTGTTAGGCTGACCACAGTCTCCCTCCCAATTCATATGCTGAGTCCTGACACCAGACCTCAAAGTATGATTGTTCTAGCTGGGCAGCGGCAGCTCACGCCTGTAATCCTAACTCCGAAGTAGGCTGAGATCTGAGAATCAAGGTTCAAAGCCAGCTTAGGCAGGAAAGCTTGTGGAACTTTATCTTCAATTAGTTTAAAAAAAGGGGGGGGGGCGGGAGTTTGGCCTAGTGGTTAAAGTGCTTGCCTAGCATGCAGGAAGACCCGGGTTTGATTCTTCGGTACCACATATATAGAAAAAAGCTGGAAGTGGTGCTGAGGCTCAAGTGGTAGAGCTCTAGCCTTGAGAAAGTCCAAGGACAGTGCTCAGGCCCTGAGCTCAAGCCCAGGACTGGCAAAAAAAAAAAAAAAAAAAAAAAAAAAAATCCAGAAGTGTAGCTGTAGTTCAAGTGACAGAGTGCTAGCCTTGGGCAAACATGTTCAGGGACAGTGCCTAGGTATGCCGAGTTCAATCTCCAGGACTAGCACCAAAGTAATTCATTAATTAAAAAGGCAGGACTCCAATGAGATTACTAAATGACAAGAAAGTCAGAGTGTCCCTAACCCAATGTGACTCCTGTCTTTATAGAAACAGGAAAGCACGGAGCAAGGCGGCAGGTTTCAGGATGACACCAACCTGCAGCTCTGGGGACGTCAGCCATGCAAGGAGGCAAGCACGTTTCTGTCCTCAGCCTGGGTTTGAGGTATTCTGTGGCAACAGTCTTAGTAGCCCAATAATGACTGGGAGGGGAGACCCCAGAAGAGAAGTAGCTCCTTCCACGGCTCAAGCCTCAGGTTCCTGGAGGTCTGTGTCCTCACCTGTGGGCCTTCTCCAGGGCACCAGTCTGGCTGTGTGTCAGGTGGGTGATTCATGTTGCTTTCTCATGCTCCCTACAAATAAACCAACAAAAAACGCCGAGTGAGGCTCTGTGCTCATGGAGACAGCATGCCCCCCTCTCACCCTTCTCCAGGCTGTCACTGCACAGAAGCTCAGGCTGTATTGTGTGGCTGTGCTGACTTGGTGAACCTTCTCTCTAGGGGTTTGGTCTTTTCTACACAGCTGGGCAGCTGGGCAGAGTTCCAGCCCAGGCCAGTGGCAGATACAGGCCAGAGCAAGCATCCAGCTGTGGCAGAGCCCACAGTACCAAGGTTCAATCCCCAGCATCACAAACACAGAACAGTGTGAAGATAAGAAGGAAGCAGCTTTTGGATGCTAAGCATGCGGTCTCCCACGGCACCAGGTCCCCAGGCTTCTCACTTATCTTGGTCAGGCATCGTTCTGTGAGTAAGTACCAGAATGTACTTAGCCGACCTCTTAAGCCTGGTCTGTGGCTCTCCCCAGTCTGCCTCCTGCCGAGGTCAGTTCTAGCCTGTGACCTCTGATTTGCTGCCACTGCGGCTGTGACTCTCATATCTCTTGGACGAGTTGGCATGGTGACAGTCACTTTCAGAAACCCAGCTTGTATGTGTACAGGTGGACGGCCCAGGAGACAGAGGCTTTTGTGTGAATCCGTGTGCACCATTGCTGGGCCTGGAGTCCGATCCCCTCAGCAATCCCTGGGTTTTCCTGGCTTCCTGTATAACTAGAAGCACCTGTGCGGCCGGCCCTCTCTACCGCACACGTTGTCCAGGGGGATGGCAGACCCCCCGCCCTGGGTTGTGTCACCCTTCCCAGCTTTCTGTGCCCATCTCATGTTGGTCATGAGAGATAGTTCCATTCTTGCTCTTCTCAAAAGCAAATGGGTCTCGTGGGGTGTGATGTAACTCCAGCCCTCAAGAGACTGGGGCAGAATTGTGAAGTTGGACACCAGCCTGGGTTACATGATGAGACCCTATCTCAAATAAAGGAAGAAAAGAAAGGAGGGAGAGAAGACAAGGACGTGAGCACACTTTCCACCCCCCACCCCCCACTCCTCCGCCTGCAACCACCAGGAGACCCTCTGAGAAGTCACACAGAATACAGATCTTGGGTGCCTGGGTAGAAGAAGGTTGCTCCCTATAACCAGACTCTGAGAAACTGGGGCAGGGCCGGGAACCCCAGGCAAAAAAGGAGACACGGGAACACCTATTTTAAAGTCACTGCATGGGTTTACTTGCATTCATTTTACCCTGCCGGGATTCCAGAACTAAGTTAATGTAAATTGCTGTCTCTAAGTTCAAAGAGTTTTCTATCACTTTCCTTTGTCACACCCTCCTTTTAGTTCCTTAAGCTCTCTTCTACTTCTGAACTTTTGCATGCGCATTCACTTTGACCTTTGCATATTCTCTCTTTTTCTCCCTCTCCCCTCCCTTGGTGCAGAGGCTTAAACTCAGCCTGTACTCTCACTTGGCTTTCTTTTGGTTCAAAGCTAGGGCTCCAGCTCTTTGTTGGAGCTTTGGAGATCGGAGTCTCAGAGGCTCCCCCCCACCCCGCCCCTGCTCCCAGACCTCAAGTTCCTGCGTAGCTAGGATCACAGGTGTGAGCCCATGGCCAGACAGAGGGTTTTGATGTTTTCCTACCAAGGATGGAATCCAGGGCCTCACACAAGCCCTCGACTGCTGAACTGTGACCCATCCCTGTGCGGCTCTCCCCCTACCCTGCCCAGAGTGCCACTCCATCCCTGTCATTAATCAACTGACCAATTAATCGCTTGCTCCTCTTCTCTCCCACTGTGGACTATAAACTCCAGGAAAGCAGGCCCAAACTCCAAGCCCCTGTGCCTTGCCTGACATACAGCTGGATCTGATAAATATTTAATGACAGGGCTGAGAAACCAATAATAGGACATCAAAACCACATGGGCCTTGGTCTCTGTCATCAAGGCCCTGGCCTTGGTTAGCATCCTTGAAATGAGATGGGGAATACAGACAGGAGGACCTGGAGGTTCAGGCTTCGGCCTAAGCTCCTGCCGTCCCTCTCTGGGGCAGGCCACTCCAGTTCTGTTTCTGTCCCAGAGGATTTCCAGGTCTTCCTGTGGCATTGTCATTTGTTACTCTTAGTTCCCAAGCCCAGGTTCAAGGGTGAAACTCTGTGGCTGATTCTCAGGGGTTCTGGCATCCTCTGACCTTTCCTGTCTGGGCTAAAGCCGGGCACTGCTGGCTCAAGCCTGTCATCCAAGAGGCTGAGACCTGAGAACTGAGGTTCAAGGGAGCCAGGGCAGGAAAGCCTGTGAACCTCTTAACGCCAATTAACCACTAGAAAATGGGAAGTAGGGCTAAGGCTCAAAGTGGTACAATGCTACCAAAGAGCTCAAGGACAGCACCCAAGTCCTGAGTTCAAACTCCATGACTGGCAAAAAACAACAAAAGTTATCTGGGTTAGGGTCCACCGAGGTGACCCTCCAGCCAGATATCTCTGTAGCCAGGACAATAGCTGCATTTAACCGGTTAACTTATTTGCATGTGCAAGGTAATCCTCTTGGTCCTGGGCAATGTTTCTAATATATATAGGCCTGGGCGCTGTCCCTGTCCCTGAGCTCTTCAGCTCAAGGCTACCACCTGCTCTACCCCTGGAGCCACAGATCCACTTCCAGTTTTCTGGTGGTTAATTGGACATTAGAATCTCATGGAGTTTGGTGCCCTGGCTGGTTTTGAACCTCGACCCTCAGATCTCACACTCCTGAGTAGCTAGGATGACAGATGTGAGCCACCAGGCACCGGCTTAGTATTTTAGCTTTAAAGATAACTTAAGAGCCCTGAATTAAGGTCAGGAACATAGGTTCAATCTCAAGGTTGAGGTCTCCAAGTTTGCCCATTCATTTTGTCATGGCATCAAGAGAGACAGGAGTCGGTCACTGGTGATTCACAGATGTAATACTAGCTACTCAAGAGGATCATGGTTCAAAACCAGCCTGGACAGGAAACATCTCCAATTAACCACCAAAAAACTGGGAGTGGAGCTGCGGCTCTAGTAGTAAAGAGCTAGCCTTGGGCAGAAAAGTTCAGGGACAGCGCTTAGGCCCCGAGTTCAAATCCCAGGACTGGCACAAACAAACAAAAAAAGCACAGGTGACAAATTATAGCCAGGTGTGGTTGATTGAATAGCTAGTGATTTTAGAGAAAGAATAGCTGGGGCCCAGAGTGTGGCCTAGTGGTAGAGTGCTTGCCTAGCATGCACCAAGACCAAGGTTTGATTCCTCACTACCACATACGTAGAAAAGCCAAAGTGATGGTGTGGCTCAAGTGGTAGAGCGCTCGTCTTGAGGAAAGACCAAGGCCCTGAGATCGAGCTCAGGAACGGCAGAGAGAGAGAGTGCACGGGCGCGAGAGCTGGAAGCTGAAGGATAACTAGGTGTCAGTGGTGCAGGCCTGTGGTTTGAGGCCAGTTGAGCAGAAAAGTTTCCCTTCAGTCTTGCCAAAAGTGAGGGAGGGAGGAAGTGGTGGAGTGAGCCCTGCTGGAGGTTAGGGTGGTGACTTTAGTCTTGACCCGGGGGCAGCCTGAGGATCCTTGCTGGGACACTGGACGGACGGGAGGGCAAGGGAAGGTTCAGGTACTGCTTTTCTGTTCCATCCTGCCTCCTTCTGCCTGGGACATTTTCTCTGCCCTGAGGTCTCTGGGTCTGCCTGGCTCTGAATCTCCCCCACTACTGTGCCCACCCCTCCCACCGCCAGCCTTCCCAGAGGGTTGAACACTGTGCGGGCTCTGCTTCTAGTTGCAGAAGCAGGGGGATGGGACTCGGCCATTTATCCTGGCCTGACCCAGGAACAAAGGCCTGTGGCAATGGAGAGTCTAGGCCTTAATGGCCTGCCTTTCGCCAGCGCAGGGGGCCACGGATGCACTATGGACAGCCAGCAGCCCGCACAGGATGGTTTCTGAGGAGCCTGCTGCCTCCCCCCTCTTCGGTGGTCCAGGCCTAATTCAGGGCTAGCGGGTGAAGTGCTCGGACTACCGAGGCTGCACAGCGCATTGTGTTCCCTGATGGTCAGCAACAAAGGCCACTTGCCTCTAGCAACAGTCGCTAGGCGGGTCTTGTCTCCTGGGCTCCTGGCTCGGCCCCCCCTGCCCAGAGCTGAGGCCCAGACCCAGTCCTTCTGGAGGGACATCTTGTGGGAGCCTTAGGGGCCAGAGGTGGCAGAGTGGTTGGTCCAGGCATTTTCTTGGTTGTCAGCATTGGACAACAAGTCCTATTAGTTGCTCCCCGCCTTTCCCCCAACCTCTTCCCCAACCAGGCTTTTTCCTGGATTCTTAGCACAAACTCCCACCTGGCTCCTTAGACCCAGGCCCTGCTCCTCCTACCCCTGCTTCCCAGTAGTAGTGTTTGGGCAGACCTAGATGTAAACAGGAAACACTACCTGAAAAAGAACCAAAGCCAAAAAAAGAAAAAGGCTGCCGTGACTGGGGTGGCAGAGCATCTGCCCAGCAAGCTCCCCACCCAAGTCCCAAACCCGGTCGGCAAGAATGAAAAGCAGAAACTGCCAACACTGGTCTTGCAGTAACTGGGCCATGTGACTGGCTGGTGACAGTGAACCTCTCCTGGGAGCCTGACTCAAGAAGGCCCATGGGACACCCCCAAACCAGCTGAGCCCTTCTCCACCTGCTAGCTCGTTAGCAGCCTGTCCACACCAGATGTGAGGCAGGCAGTCTCCTCACCCAGCTGGGGGTGGGGGGGGGGGCAGGCGGCTCCCATCCCTGCCGTGGGGGTGCTGCAGCTGAACCTCCAGACCCAGGGCAGTGTGTGTTGGGGTGGCCTTCCTGGCTGCCCAAACCTCAATAGGCAGAGCCCTGAAGGGCAGGTTCAGCAAGGCCAGCTGGATACTTGAGACCCGTGCTGTTTCTAAGTCCCAAGCAGGGACCTGGATGTGTCATTTGCATGCCTCTGCATACTTAATGACTGTCATTTGTTGGCTTCTCTCTCACTCTCTGATGGTACCTGGTACTGTGGCTTGAAATCAGGGTTTGAGCACTGTCCCTGAACCTCTGTGCTCAAGGCTAGCTAGCACTCTACTCTTTAAGCCACAGCTCAAATCCACTTCTGGCTTTTTGGTGTTGAATTGTACATAAAAGTCTTATAGACTTTCCTGCCTCGCTGGCTTCGAACTGCGATCCTGAAATCTTAGCCTCCTGAGTGGCTAGAATGATAGCTATGCTCCTCAGGTCCCTGGATCAGTTCTCTCCTTCAGTGCCCAGTACTGGGCTTGAACTTGAGTCTTATGCTCTTGTTTGGCTTCTTTTCTGCTCACCACTGCCCTGCTACCACTTCTTTTTTTTTTTTTTTGCCAGTCCTGGGCTTGAGCTCAGGGCCTGAGCACTGTCCTTGGACTTTCTCAAAGTTGGAGCTCTACCACTTGAGCCTCAGCACCACTTCTGGCTTTTTTCTATGTATGTGGTACCGAGGAATCGAACCTGGGTTTTTGTGCATGCTAGGCAAGCACTCTACCACTAGGCCACACTCCCGGCTGGCCATCTTTTTTTTTTTTTTTTGTCGGTTGTGGGAATTGAACTCTGGGCCTGGGCGCTGTCTCTGAGCAATTCAGCTTAAGGATACCGCACTACCCCTGGAGCCATAGCCCCACTTCCGGTTTTCTGGTGATTAAATGGAGAGTCTCAGGGACTTCAGTGCCCTGGCTGGCTTTCAACCTCCATCTTCAGATCTCAGCCTCCTGAGAAGCTAGGTTGACAGGTGTGAGCCCAGCTCCCTCTACTACTGGAGGCACACATCCACTTACACTTTTTTGCTGGTTAATTAGAATTAAGAGTCTCATGGGCTTTCCAGATGTGGCTGCTTTAAACCATGATCCTTGAATCTCAGTCCCTGGGATTGCAAGTGTGTGTACTGAATAATTGTGTCTCCTGCTCCCTGTGAAGCCTGGGCAGGAAGGGGCAGGCCCATCTGGGGAGACTTGTCCTCAGGGTAAGGGATGGGAGGGGGCACACCGTGCAGAGGAAGGCAAAACCTTCTTCCTGCATTTGCTGCTTCACTTCCCAGAATAGTTTTTCAGCACATCATCTTTATGCCAAAAGGGCATATTTTGCAGTGGCTAGCATGTTTGCTGTACCCAGTCTCCTCTCAGGGTAAGTGCAACTTGCCAGGTAGCTGCTTTGGAACTGTGTGTTTGTGCGTTTTGCCAGAGACTCCCATGCTGATCACTGTTGAGTTTCTTCATACTCTTCCATTTATGCCCCTCTTCTTCTCTGCATCTTTCTCTTTCATCTCATCCACTCATCAGTCCCAGCCCCTCCTTCCTGAGTGCTAACAAAGCCACAAGTGTGGCTTTTGTCCCTGCTCCACCTGGAGGGAGAGGGGGAGGAGAGGGGAACTGGAGGGAGTGGGAGATTGGGAGGAGATTCTGGGACCCCTATTTCTGGCCTGTCCTCCCCACAGCAGATCTGATCAAGATTCCCCAATCCTGCCATCTCCTGGGCACTCAGTGTTCCAGGTGTGAGTGCTAAAAGGCAGACGCCCCCGGCCCCAGGGCACCAAAGCTGTTGTGAGGCATAGGCAGGATTTTCTATGCGGCAGCACTGACTATGGAGCCGGGTGCTGGGGTGACTGCTGAGGAATGAAGCCTTGCTCTCCCCACCTCTGACTTCTGCTCAGGGCTGTGACTTTTCCCCAGGGTATATGCGCTGAAGTGGGGAAAAGGGACTCTACAACCACTCATGGGCCCCTGCGTATGGGTCACTCCAGAGACTTACCTAGGTAAGTGGTTAACAAGGTCATAAGCACTCCTGGTGGATTTATGGGATTCCAGATGAGGGGACATGGCTGGAGCAGCTGGCACTGGGAGTGTTTGGAGGGGTAAACAGGCCTGAAGGAGGCAGGGTGGGGGTGGGGGAAGGCTGGGGAAGCTGGTGGATGGTTTGGGTAAGAGCATGGGGTCAGGATCTGTGCCCCACAGTTCCTGTCTACATAGCTCCTCCACAACCACACTGCGATGAAAAAGCCAAGATCCTTTCCCAGATAATTCTAGGTCACACTGTCACACTGGCCTGGGTGACCCTGTAAAAGGTGGGGTGCTTTTGCCAGAAAGTTGCGATTCGTTGGCTGCTTGCTCTGCTTCCCCATGCCAGTGGGGTTCTGCCCATGTGCTGTGTGTGGCCTTGGCAGGTCCTGGGCCCTGAGGGGCCTGCTGGGGTCTATGTGTGTATAGAGGCCACTGCAGCCCTGTGGGTGGCCTGGGGGGGGGGGAGGAGGAAAGAAGCCTGGCAGCCTCCCCACAGCAAGCCCAGAAAGCTTCACTGCTAAATTTGCCTTCTCAAACACAAAGGCCCAAGGCCCAAGTGCCTCCTCACAGTTATATAAAGTGATACGGAAACAAGAGACTTCTACCCCCCTTCTTTCTCAGGGTTTTTTGGGGTTGGTTTTTTTTTTTTTTTTTTTTTTGCCAGTCCTGGGCTTGAACTCAGGGCCGGAGCACTGTCCTTGGGCTTTCTCAAGGCTAGAGCTCTACCACTTGAGCCTCAGCACCACTTTCGGCTTTTTTTTTCCTATGTATGTGGTACTGAGGCATTGCATGCTAGGCAAGCACTCTACCACTAGGCCAAACTCCTGGCCCGAGTTTTTTAATTTTTGATAATTCTTTTTTTTTTTTTTTCTGCTATGACCTGTCCCCAACCACAGGGATAGCTGACCAATAAGAGCCCTGTGAGGGCACAGGAGGTATACCAGTGTTACTGGGCACAATGGAAAGCTGGCCCCTGGAGAGCTTCAGGCTTTCTGAAAGCCTTTCCTCTCCCATGGAGTCTGGGGGACTGCGGGGGTTGAGCCTGGCCTGTGAGCCTGTCCCTCTGGACAGCTGTGGCTGTTTGCTCTGAGGCTCCCCGGGGCCAGCAGCTCCTACCTCATGCTCACGGGGCAGAGCTGGGAAAAGTGTTGTCCGTCTCCACTTAGGCTGTGCCAGGGAGGCTTTAGTCCCCAGGGAGGCTGGGCAGAGACTTCTGTCCTGGCATGGGGTTACACAGTCTTTCGTCACCTGGTATTTTTGTGATTAGGCTGGAAGACTCACCCTAACCCTGGGCTTGAAGGGAGAAAAGGAAGCTGATGGTGTAGCTCTCTGGGGGTGCCCAGGGCCCTGCTGACCTCAGTAGGGGCCATGTCATGCATCCCTGAGGACGTGGGTATCCCTCAGACCCCCTAGTACCCTGTACCTCAAGGGGACACTGGGACAGTATGAGCCAGGCCATTTTGTCTTCCAAGAACCAATGTAGGCAAAGAGAGCTTTTCCCGTGGGTTCCAATGTGCTCTCAGAGCAGACTCTAGGGTCCTGGGCAGGAGTGGTGCAGCTGGGTGGGGTCGGGGGTGGTCAGTACTCTGGAAGGTGGCTGTGTGTGTGCTGAGTCTGTTCTGGCCGAGTGGTGCCATCTCCTACCTCTCTCCCCTTCTCTCTTTTCCTCCTGGACATATCCCAAAAGTTGGCCATCACCTTAGGTTCTGTCTGGAGAGCCATGGGAGTGTAGTGCTTCTGCCCTGGGATCAGGGTAGGGTCTGGCCTGTTAACTGATCCTGTAGAGAAAGGAGCTGCAGGTTGGGCTCCAGTGATTTGTGCCCACTGTCCTAGCTACTCAGAAGGCAGAGATCAGAGGATCCCTGTTCAAAGACAGCCCGGGCAGGTAAGTCCATGAGACCCTTATCGCCAATTAAATACCCAAAAAAGGTAGATGGTGGGGGTGGGACTCAAGTAGTAGAGAACCAATCTTGAGTGAAAAAGCTGAGACAGGGGCCAGGAGTTTGGCCTAGTGGTTAAAGTGCTTGCCTAGCATGCATGACGACCCGGGGTTCGATTCCTTGGTACCACATACCTAGAAAAAAGCCGGAAGTGGTGGTGAGGCTCAAGTGGTAGAGCTCTAGCCTTGAGAAAGTCCAAGGACAGTGCTCAGGCCCTGAGCTCAAGCCCAGGACTGGCAAAAAAAAAAAAAAAAAAAAAAAAAGCTGAGACAGCACCTGGGACTCCAAGTATACCACACAGGCACAGAAACAGGGCAGACTAGCTAGGGTTATGTCTCAAGGACTTCAAGGCCCTAGGTCCTAGGTTCCATTCCCAGTGTGAGAATGTGTGAGCATGTTAGGGTCTTCTTGCCTTGCCGGTTCCCTCTATGTACAACACAGCCAAAAAGACTTTGGGGGTGGGGGAGTTTCTAGCCCTAAGATTTGAAAAGGAGCCCTGCTAACCCTCCAGTCTCAGTCTCCCAAGTAGCTGGATTGCTGGTGTATGCCACCATGGCCAGATCTAGCAAGACCTGTTTTGTTTTGTTTTGTTTTTGGTGGTACTTAGCACCTAGCGGTGGTTACTTAGAGATGGGTCTCATAGACTTTCCTGCCTAAGTGGGATTTGAACTGCAATCCTCAGATCTCAGCCTCCTGAATAGCTAGGATTATAGGCATGAGCCACGGCGCGGCGCCTGGCTCCCCAGAGGTTTTGATACCCTAATGAACAAGAAGTTGAATATCAAGAACGGGAGATCAGAAAGATCCACTTATAATCTCCATTCAGTTCTAGTCCATTCTATTACCTTGAATATCCACTACCTGTTTTAGTATAAAATCAGGCCATACCTTCCATGTCTCCTCTGAACCCCTAATCCAAACTGGCATGGTAAATGAGGTCCCTCTGCATCCTGTCACCCTTCCTCCAGGCACACGGCTCCAGGGCCCCAGGGACAAATGTGGCCTCATGATATTGGTGTAGTTGCTCTCCATGTCACAGCTGAGGAAGTGGGTCACAGACGGCAGTCCTAACTCCTGAGTGAGGCCTCCTGTTCTTTCCCTAGTCCTGGATTCTCTGCTTCTGTGTATGTGTGTGCGTGCAGCATGCATAGATGCTGGTACTGGGGCTGAAACTCAGGGCCTAGGTGCTGTCTCCCTAGCTTTTTTCTGCTCAAGGTTGGTGCTCTCCCACTTGAACCACACCTCCAGTTCTGGCTTTCTGCTGGATAATTGGAAGATGGACATCTCACATGGACTTTTGTGCCCAGGCCGGCTTCAACCTGGGAAGAGGAGGGAAATGGAGAGGAGAGGAAGGGGGAGGGGTGGGAAGCTAGGGAAAATGTTTTGAGTGTATGCCTGCAAGTGGCCCCGTGTTGGGGAGCAAGGTGTCCAGCCTGGCGTGTGAAGGTCAATTGGAGATGCCATCCCTGGAAGGGATTATGATAAAATTCTGACTTAGTTCTCCCCAGATCAAGCCTGGCCTCTGGTCTTTCAGCTTGACCTCTGCATATGAATAGTCCTGAAACCCTCACTGGAGCCCAGCTAACCAGTGCACCAAGGCCTGAAACTCTAGGAATGTAAGCAGATGGATTTATTCAGATATTACCCAGTCTCTTTCCTATGGTCAAAGAAAATGGATGAACACAAATGAAAACCACAGGCTTGTGGTAGATGGCACTGAATTCAGAGCAGGTTCAGTTTTAATACAAAACCAGAGCAGGCTTCTGTTTTTGGACTAAGTCGCTGCCCTGAGCCTTAACAGTCCAGGCTGAAAAATTAAAATGGAGTCACTTGCTCTGAAGTCACAGGCCACAAACAGACCAAACTTAGCTCCACTCACTTAGGATTAGGGAGGTACCAGCCAAATTTTCCAAATCTCACCAGTTCCATTGCTATGATAATGAAGTTCCCCCAGCCTTAATCCTCACACAAAAAAGGTAACCTGAAGCCACCTGACCCCAACCAATCAGTCATTCCCTATTGTTCGGTGGAAAGTGACTTTCCAGTGACCCACCCAGTTTGGGATTCCCGGTCTGCTTTCTGCAGGTCTTTAACTTAACATCCTCTACCCAGCTCCTGCAAACATTCTTGCTTTATGGAATGAGATTTTTTACAATTGACCCTGAAAGTCAGGTAAGATCTCTAAGCTACATCATTGTAGTACTGTGTGTTAACCCTCTTCCCTGGGGCCTCTGTTTCAGAGAAAACATGAATGGTGCATTTTAATCTTTTTGTTTATTAGGAAATCTCTTCAGAGTTGGAGGTCTGGTGGGCACCAGTAGTCCCCACAACTCAGGAGGCCAAGATGGGAGGGTGGCTTTGAGCCCAAGATTTTTTTTTTTTTTTTTTTGCCAGTCCTGGGGTTTGAACTCAGGGCCTGGGCACTGTCCTTGGGTTTTCTCAAGGCTAGAGCTGTACCTCTTGAGCCACAGCACCAATTCCAGCTTTTTCTTTGTATGTGGTACTGAGGAATTGAACCCAGGGCTTACAACATGCTAGGCAAGCCACTAAGCCTTCTTGCCTGGGCTGACTTCGAACCGTATGCCTCACATCTCAGCCTCCTGAGTAACTAGTCTTATAGGTGTGAGTCACAAGCACCTTCTATTTAATTTTTAAAACTCATCAGAATGGGATTCTGTAAACCATGTTAATCACCCCAGCCAGAATTCCAAAATATCTCTTCCCAAGGGTCAGGGGGCTTGGATTTTCTTGTGGTGCTGAGGACCAAGCCAGCTCTTCCCACATGCCAGCCAGGCCAGGCCAGAGCTTGGCCACTGGGCCACACCCCCCAAGCCCATGAACATTTTCACCCAAATAGTATGTTACCTCAAATAGCAAGCACTCTAAAAACAGCCTGCCCTCCCCTGTTCCTTCTGTGAATGGGAAGGGTGTACACAGTTCATTTGGAAGCTGGAAGAGTCCTGAGGGGTCTGAGACACTGTGTGTGTGTGTGTGTGTGTACATGTGTTGAGAAGTACCTAACCCCCAGTGGCACAGTCGTAACCTCTTGTGTGTGTGTGTATGGGGGGGGGGTGCTGCCAGTTTCACAAAGGCCTGCGCTGGGGAGCTGTCTGGGGATCGTACTAAGAGCTGACCTGTGCCACACAACCAGAACTCTGGATGTGGGGGGAGAGGGCGAGAGGGGGGGGGGGCAGAGCAGCATTTCAGATTCAGAGGCCTGCAGATCCTCTTAGCTAAACGATGGCTGAGCCAAGGCAGGAAGGCCAATGACCATGCTCCTCCCAAGGGTTTCCTGATGCTTAGCTTAGGTGCTCTTTTCAGTCTTCCTGGCCCTCAATCCTTCCCTTCCCAGACTCCCACTGGCTCCTGACAGCCGGGGGGGGTCTCTAACCCATCCTAGATGAGGCCTGAGCCCCCCCCCCCCAGCTCCAAGGCACCAAGCACCCCGGCTGGGCTGTCTCCTTCCGGCACAGCTGACCCCCTCCGCTGACCTCGGGAGGGCCAGCCCCGGAAGCCGCTCCGCTTCCTGTCTCCTCCTTCCCCAGGGAAGACAGGCCCTGGACGCCCCCCCCAGGGTCTCAGCCTCCGAGGCCGCCCTTTGTCCTGGGTCCTGGGCCAGGGCCCAGCCCGCACCCCCCGCCCCGCCCCACCGCCCCCGCTCCGCGCCCCTCCCCCGCGCCCCAGATCCCGCGACGACCCCCTAAGTGGAAACCGGCCATGTGGACAGCAAATGGCGACTGGAGGGCTGAGGCCAGCAGCCGGGCTCCGGCGGCGGGGGCTCCGGGGTCACCTGCGGCCGGCGGTGGCGGGCCTCGGGGGCCCCCTGCAGGCCGCGCGCCGCACCGCCCTGCCCCGCTCATCCGGGCGCCCCGGGCCGGGGCTCCCACCGCACCCCTCCCCGTCCCGGCTGCGCTCCTCACGGTGACGGGCTGACATACCGAGTCCCCACCGGTCCTGGAGCCGGCGCACCGGCACACGCGCCTGCTCCCCAGCGGACGACCCCGCGGAGCGCACCGGCCGACCGACCCTGGGAGCAGCGCGCGCAGTGGGGAGCCCGGCGTCCCCGTGGCGGCGCCACTGCCGCCCCCATCGCCTCAGAGCGCCGGACTACAACTCCCGAGAGGCCTCGCGCGCGGCGCGACCGCTGATTGGCCGATAGGAGGGGGCGGGGCGAACGGGGGGTGGGTGGGGCGTGGTGAGACCGGTGCGGTCGGCGCGCTCGCGCACGCACGCGCGGGGCCGGCGACCGATGGCTGCTGCGTTCCTGGGGTCGGTGGCGCTGCGCGCGGTGCGCGGGCTCCGCGGGCTCCGCGGACGGACAGCGCGCTCGGCGACCGGGCTCCGGGGTCTGCTGGGGCCCCGCAGGGGCTACGCCCGGGGCCCCGCCGAGGTGAGGGCGCACGGGCTCCGCGGGGCGGATCCGCCGGGCGTCCCGCCTCCGGAGCGGGGTGGTGGGAGTGGTGGGGGGGGCGGGCGGAGGGGGGGGTCCCCGCGTTCCCGGCCGAGCTGGGGGTCCCGCGGCAGGGATGGAGACGGACGGCGTCCCGGACGGGCCCGGGGGGCTGCGGACGGAGCCGCGGCTCTGGGTCACCCCCGCCCCGCCGCCGCTGCGGGCCCCAGGCTTGAACGCGGGGGCCTCGGCCTGCCCGATCGCCCCAGGCTTGAACGCGGGGGCCTCGGCCTGCCCGATCGCCCCAGGCTTGAACGCGGGGGCCTCGGCCTGCCCGATCGCCCCAGGCTTGAACGCGGGGGCCTCGGCCTGCCCGATCGCCCCAGGCTTGAACGCGGGGGCCTCGGTCCGCCCGATCGCCCCAGGCTTGAACGCGGGGGCCTCGGTCCGCCCGATCGCCCCAGCCTTGAACGCGGGGGCCTCGGTCCGCCCGATCGCCCCAGGCTCGAACGCGGGGGCCTCGGCCTGCTCGATCGCCCCAGGGCCCCCTCGCACTTTCCACTTGGCTTTCTTTTTCTCTCCCCGCGGATGCTCCATCTCACGAGCCGTTGACCTGCCTCTCTCAGCTCCTGCTCGGGCTGGATCTTCACATCTCAGCCTGCCATACACACGCACACCCCCCTCCTTCCCCACCCATTCATCTAGTTTCCACTCTTAAGTTCTCGTACCTCTCGAGAAAATCAGGGTCTTTGGAACTGGATCCCAATGTCAGCATCACGCTCAACCATGTTAAAGAAGCGCCGCCTTAATGTCCCTTAAAAGGGAGGGCGTTTAAAAAAGTCCTGGCTTTTCCCAACAGGACAAGCTCCTGGGATGGGTCCTTGTCCCTTTTGGGAAGGGTTGCACCGTCTGGGCAGATGGTGTCACCTCATCCCTTCGGACCGGTGTGTTAAGTCTTATCGAGAAGGTTGATGGAACCCAGGAAGAACCATCCCACCAGGGTTGTGTGGCCATCCTGAAGTTTTTCTCTGGGCCCAGGTTAGGACTCCCACGCTGGTGGGATTTGTTGGGTGGGTGAGGGGGGCAGCGGGCTAGGGAGGGGCTCCAGGCGTGCTGACAGCCCTGGGTACTGTGGCTATGATGAGGAGACAGAAGCACTGACTTCCCAGCAGGTGCTGCCAGGAGGTGAGAGGAATGTCTCTCAGACAGGGAGGACCTGGCCCATCCTGGAACCACTGCCTGCTTAGACATGCTGCTCTAAGGAGCACCAGGAAGACCCCTGACCGTGCTGCACTTCTGCACTCGGTGACCCTGGCTGGTCATTTTCCCAGGTAGTTGGTCTCTTTTTTGTTGTTGTTTTCTTTTGTTTTTCTTTTTGCAGTCCTGGGGCTTGAACTCAGGGCCCGAGCACTGTCCTTGGGCTTTCTCAAAGCTAGTGCTTGAGCTATAGCACCACTTCCAGCTTTTTCTGTGTATGTGGTACCGAGGAATCAAACCCTGGTCTTTGTGCATGCTAGGCAAGTACTCTACCACTAGGCCAAACTCCCAGCCCCCTTTTGTTGTGGTTTGTTTTTTTTTAGTCATGGGCCTTGAACTCGGGGCCTGGGCACTGTCCCTGAGATTTTCTTCACTTAGGGCTAGCACTTTACCACCTTGAGCCACAGCTCTACTTCCAGTCTTCTGGTAATTAATTGGAGATACAGTCTCATGGACTTTCCTGCCCAGGATGGTTTGAACCACTGTCTTTACATCTTAGCTAGGCTTACAGGTGTGAGCCAGTGTCCAACGCTTCCCCCCCCCCCTTTTTTTTTTTTGGTGCTGGGAATGGAACCAGAGCCACAAGCATGCTTTCCCACTGAATTGCCCTGAAGTTGATTTTTAATCTGTCTGTATATTTCTCACTAGCTATTACTATTTTTTCTTACCTATTGTTCGTTTTGGCTACGTAATGCCATTTGGAGATAAAGACACCTCCTCAGAACTTTGGAACAAAGAATGAATAAAAATCCCTTTGTTATGGTACCTGGCTTAGTGCCCAGTACAGTTTCCTGGGCTGGGCAAAACAGGTTAGGGCACAGAATCTTTGTCACTTTGTGCGGGCATTTCCGATTTGATATGAGAGGCCTAGTGAGTTCTCTCTGGCTGTTCTCTGGCTTTCTGATGGTCAGAAATTACATTTTTGGGACCTGGAAGTTTGGCCTAGTGGTAGAGTGCTTGCCTAGCACGCACGAAGCCCTAGGTTCAACTCCTTGGTACCACATACACAGAAAAAGCCAGAAATGGTGCTGTGGCTCAAGTGGTAGTGCTCTGGCTTTGAGAACATACAAGGGCAGTGCCCAGGCTCTGAATTTAAGCCCCAAGACTAGCAAAAAAAAAAAAGAAAAAAAAAAACTAATTAAAGGCATTTTATAAAGGGATTGCAATGCCAGGAGTCCTAGTAAGTACAGTGCTTCTTGGATAATGTCACCTGTTCCATTGTGTACCCGAGTATATGTGCTGTTGCTTAGGTTTGAGCAGAGCCTTAAGCTTTTGCCTAACCTTTTTTGGCAAGGCTGGAGCCCTGCTACTCCAGTCAGACTTCCATTCCAGCATTTTGTTATTTCTGATGTCATTTCTCAAGGATACTGGGCAACTTGAGCCTGAGCCTGTCTGTGAAGGTTGTTTCCTTTTCCTTCTTGATCTTGCCTCATGACGGTGGTCTCTCCCCTCCGCAGAGCTCCCCGACCTTTGGGTTCCTGTTGGATGTTGACGGTGTGCTGGTCCGGGGCCACAAAGTCATACCTGCTGCTCTGGATGCCTTTTCAAGGCTGCTGAACCCACAGGGCCAGCTGCGGGTCCCTGTGGTTTTTGTCACCAATGCCGGAAACATCCTACCACACAGCAAAGCCCAGGAGCTGTCATCCCTGCTGAGATTCAAGGTAAGACGCATGGACCTTCTCATAAACCATGCCTACAGCCTTGGTAAACCTTGGGTCCTGGCAGGTTAGGTGAGTTGAAATCTCTTAGTTCTTTTGGAAAAATAACCTAAAGAATAACCGGAAGTTTACATTTTCTTTTCTTTTTTGGTGCCAGGTCTATGGCTTGAACTGAGGGCCTAGGCACTATCCCTTAGCCTTTTTTGCTCATGGCCAGTGCTCTATGACTTGAGCCATAGCACTTCCAGATTTTTGGTGGTTAATTGAAAATGAGTCGCGTGGACCTTTCTGGACCTTGATCCACAGATTCTCTGCCTCCTGAGTATAGGAGTAAAGCCACTGGTGCTTGTCTTGGACTGCCTTTTATTTTGTTTTGAAAAAGGGTGTTACTATATAGCTCAAGTAGGCCTAGAACTATCTCTTACTATTCCTTTCCTCTTCCTCCTCCTCCTACTTCTCCTCCTCCTCCTTCTTCATGTGCATGCTGCTCAGGGGCTTGAACTCAGCACCTGGGTATTATCCCTGAACTTCTTTTGCTCAAGACTAGCACTCTACTACTTGAGTCATAGCTCCACCTCGGTTTTTTGGTGGTTAATTGGAGAGAAGAGTATCACGTTCTTTCCTGTCTGGGCCTCCTTTTAATCGAGACCCTCAGAGCTCAGCCTCCCGCGTAGCTCGGGGCAGCAGAATGAGCCACCTGTGCCAGCTGTTCTTTTTCCTTCACAGATGAAAGCACTACTGCCCCTCTGTTACCTTCTGTCAATTTTGCCTTCCTCTCTTCCGGCTGCTCCTCCAGGTGGATCCAGACCAAGTCATTCTCTCCCACAGCCCCATGAAACTCTTCTCACATTTCCACCGCAAGCGGATGCTGTTGTCTGGCCAGGGACCTCTGGTGGAAATTGCCCGATCGTATCCTTTGGTCTTTGGCTCTGGTTGGAGAGGAAGGGGCAGGACGGGCCCTCCCTCACTTTACCTTGTGGGAAGCAGCACACGGGGCTGGGCTCGGTGCAGAGGCACATGGAGTGTTCGGTGGGCTCCAGAGAAGGAGGGCAGCCCCTGTGCACAGTGGTTCCAGAAGCCAGGCCACGAGTCTTCCACCCCAGCTCTTGCCCCTGTCTAGGTCTAGGAGAGGAATCAGGAATCTCTGGTTCTGCATCTAGGCTGGGAAGCCCTCTTGCTTGGGTGCTCGGTGTGCTTGTCAGCTGCCCCTTCAGGCCCACACTCATCCAGAAAGCAGGATGTGGCCCTGGTCTCAGGTGGCTTTTGTTCCGTTGTGCGGGGCACTTCCTGTGCACTGCGTTGGACTGTGGGCTCAGAAGTGGTGGAGGACCTAATAAGGCCCTTATTTGGGCCCTGGCACCTCAAGGAGGAAGAGAGGGTATAGTAGTGGAGCTTGCAGGAAAGGTAGGTTCTAGGGCTGGGAGTCTGGCCTAGTGGTAGAGTGCTTGCCAAGCATGCATGAAGCCCTGGGTTTGATTCCTCAGTACCTCATACACAGAAGAAACCGGAAGTGGGGCTGTGGCTCAGGTGGTAGAGCATTAGCCTTCAGCAAAAGAAACTCAGAGACAGCGCCCAGGCCCCGAGTTCAAGCCCCAGGACTGTCAGGGAAAAAAAATAAAGATAGATTCTCAGTGTCATAGGTTCTGGGAGGAAGGGACTTGCCCTGGGGCAGAAGTGGCCCAGAACATCATGGTGGGTCAGCTGGCCGTTGAGGAAGTCCTCGTGCCAGTCTTTCTACACCATCACCAGCCTGCCTACCAGCCCCTGCAGGACGTAGGACGTCCTGCCGCTGGGCATGGCCCCCGTCCTCCATGCTTTAGGAAAGGCCTCATCACCCTGTCCTGTCCAGCTTTGCTTTCCTGACCATGCTCCATCTAGACTGGGCTTCCAGGACGTGGTTACAGTGGATGAGCTTCGAGTGGCCTTCCCGGTGCTGGACATGGTAGACCTCGAGCGGCGGCCAAAGACCACGGTAATCCATTCTTCCTCTCACACTCCTGGGCTCTGGGTGCTGCTGACCCCCATCCTCCATCACCCTCCTGCTGAGAGCAGTCCCTGCCTTTGCTGCAGTGGGCTTCCCAGAGGGCTGCAGCTGGCCTAGGTTGATCCCTGGCTAGACAGGAATGGCCTGATGAGCAGTGGCTTGAGCCCTGGCTCTTTTACCCATTTGTGGTCAGCTGGGAACTCTTTGAGAGCCACAGCATCTCTTCGAACTGTTAGTATGTATTTACTGGCTGTTTTACCCACTGTTGCTTGGGTTACACGAGCTCACTGCTGCTTCTGCATCAGATCCAGAGTTGTTGTCTTGGCTGGGTGCTGGCAGCTCACAACTGTTAATCTCCCCTACTCAGAAGGCTGAGAGTTGAGAGTATTGCACTTCAGAGCTAGCCTGGACAGGAAGTCTATGAAACTAACGAACCAAAAAAGCTGGCAGTGGAGCTGTGGCTCAAGAGGGGACGTTCGGGGATAGTGCCCCGGGCTGCTAGAAACAGAACAAACCAACCAGCCTGTGGGTTCAGCTCATCTCTGAAGCAGTGGCTTTGTTCCGGGTGTAGTTCTGGGATTGGAACCCGGGCTGCGGCCCTGCCAGGCAGTGCTCAGCGCTGGACACCAGCCCACCCTGATTTCTTTCCTGGTGATCAGGCCTCTGTTGTTTCTGTGGAGCATGTCAACTTTCTGTCAATCATGCAACTGGTTTATTAAACCAGACCACCCTCAGAGTTTGGTGGCGTATACTTTCGGCAGAATTACTGACGTTTGTCTAGATAACCTAAGTCCTCCCAGTGTGTTGTAGTTAGGAACCTCATCCTCTTGGAGAGTTTTCTCTTGTTTTTGAGGGGAACAGGTTTCTTGGGGGACAGTGGGGCCTCAGCCCTCCTTGCTGGAGGCCTTGCCCATGGCAGCCAGCACGCAGCCCAGCTCCTCCTGCTTCCTCTTGGCAAGGATGTGTGTGTGTCTCCACTCCTTTCCTCCTTGGGCCGCTCGTGTGAGGCGAAGCCGACACCTCCCCGATCATGTCCCCGAGCACGGTGAGGCGCCCACTGCGGTGGCTTGCTTGCATCCTCAGTCACTCTGTGGCCCTTGCTGAGGCCACGGCCGTGGGCTATTGCAGAGCCGTGGCAGCCCTTCTCCTGTGGCTGCTGCAGTGGAAGGCGGGAGTTTTCTTTTAGAAGCATGCAAATTCTGTGGCAAGCGAGAAAATAGAGTGGGAACAGATCTCAGAATAGCTGTTTGGTGGCTGAGCCAACATTGCAATGGCCGGGGAAGCATGGGCCCCAGCATTCTGGGAAAGTGCAGGTCCTGCCTCCTGAGCTGACGTTGAGACAGAGCCCATGACACCCTCAGGCTGCTTTCTCTTTCGAGGCCACCTTTCCTTTAGCCAGCTGGCCTACAGCCTCTCCTTGCTGGTGTCACAGCTCGCTTTCTGTCCTGGCTGGAGAAAGCCAGCCTCACTGTGGTCTCCCTCAAGCTGGACCAATCAGGTCGTTGTCTCCTCCCCTTCTGTTGTGGCTTTCCTTCCTGTAGGCTTCTCCTTGGCATGTACTGACCATAGGGCTGGTCTCTGGCCTGAGCATATTTTGTGCTTCCACCCACCTGTGCAGACAGGCTGGGAACCTGGACGGTGACTGACGGATCCCTTCTTTGTCTTTTGGCAGCCCCTTCAGAGGAATGACTTCCCGGCCATTGAAGGTAAAAGAGACCCTCCCCGTTCCCCTGCGGACCTGGGATCTTTGCGCCTTTCTCCCTCCAGGCCTTCTGGCTGTTTAGTGTGACTACCTGCTGTCTGCTGAAGTAGAAGGCAGGGGGCATTGCACCACTGGGTGCTTGGGTTCTGGCCTTGGGTCCCTCACGACTTCTGAAACGCTGGCTGTTAATCTTCTTTGCCCACACCACTCTCAGAAAGATGGGAAGCAAGGAACCCCTAAAGTGGAAAGGTATTAAGAGACAATATGGTCCAGTGTTTCTCAGTTCTCCCCTTATATAACAAAATACCATCCCTCATCTGATGCCAGCCACACACCTGTAATCCTAAGTACTCAGGAGGCTGAGATCGGAGGATCACAGTTCAAAGCCAGCCTGGCCCAGAATCATGAGACTCTTACCTGTAATTAATCACCAAAAAGCCAGAAGTAGAGTTGTAGCTCAGGGTACTAGCCTTGAGCAAAAAAGCTCAGGGACAGCACCCATGCTCTGAGTTCAAGCTCCAGGACTGGCAAAAAAAAGAGATATAATCTCACCAAATAGGTAACAACAAGGCTTGGTAATATTTTAAGAAATAGTACTTTACTCTTACATGATCATTCTATTTTTGGAAAACATACATTGAAGCTATGAAAATACTGTGTTCATAAAATGGCTTCAGAAGTTATGAATGGGGGTTCACATGTCACATGCACGCATGTCAGGAGGGATGTTTGCATGCCATGAGGATTGAGGCCACTTTTTTTTTTTTCCTGTCGGTTGTGGGGCTTGAACTCTGGGTCTGGGCGCTGTCCCTGGGCTCTTCAGCTCAAGGCTACTGGTCTACCATCGGAGCCACACTGCCACTTGTAGTTTTCTGGTGGCCCATTAGAGATAAGAGTCTCACGGACTTTGGTGCCTGGGCTGGCTTTGAACCTCAGTCCTCAGAGCTCAGCCTCCTGAGTAGCCACCGGCGCCCAGCTGAGGACACTTTGTTTTGCAGGTACTGGGATTTGAACTCAGCCATGTTTGTTAGGTTGGTGCTCTACCATTTGAGCCATTCCTCTAACCCTGTGTTTCACTGGTTATTTGGAGATAGAGTCTAGTGAACAAGTTCAATTTTGGTTGTGCAGGATTGTCCTCACTGGCTAAGTGTGTCATTGTGACACTTAAAATGTATCTGTTTTTTTTTTTGGGGGGGGGGGTCATGAGTTTGAACTCGGCCTGGGTACTGTTCCTGAGCAGCCACTGTTTGCTGGGTGCTCACGGTGTCCTGCCTGGGTGACGCCCTCTGTATTCCCCTTCCGTGCTCACGGCACTGAGTAGGCCCTTGTGCAGGGGAGGAGCAGGCACAGAGGTGTGGTCCTTTGGACTCCTCAGTTACCTCATGGCCTTTGGCTACTGTCCCTGGACTCAGCCACGATCTGGGGAGGCCAAGTCTGAGGGGTCAAGCCCCGCGGATAGGAGGGAGCAGCTGGGACATGCTGCCTTCAGTCTTTAGCCTGTCTGTGGAACAGATGAAGATGGCGCTCTGTACTGGGTGCTCCCGGCTCGGTTCTCCCACCAGGTGTACTGGGTGCTGAGTGCGTTGGTCAGGGCTAGTGCAGGGAGCCGTGCTCCTGCCCGTGCCCCTGTGTACCTCACTCCTGGGCCTTGGCTTTTTAGGGGTGCTCCTCCTCGGGGAGCCGGTCCGCTGGGAAACGAGCCTGCAGCTCATCATGGATGTCCTGCTCAGCAACGGGAGCCCCGGGGCTGCCCAGGCAAGGGTCCCCTACCCTCACCTCCCGGTCCTGGCCAGCAACATGGATCTCCTGTGGATGGCCGAAGCCAAGATGCCCAGGTGAGGCCTGGCTGAGGCCCCCTCGGCCGGCTCTGCAGCTGCTGTCCTCACTTGCTCTCTGGGAGGCTCCCGAGGGTGGCGCCCTTTAACTGACCGTGTCATCACGAGTGCGCTCCGGCAGTCTTAGAAGCCATGCCACCAGCTCCACCACTGGCTAGCACTGACCCTGGAGGAGCAGGGCAGGGGGAGCCTGAGCTGGTGTGCTGTGGACGCTGTCCCCCCAGTGGACAGGGCCTGTGGACATGAGCAGCCCCCTCCCTGCTCACTGTCAGGGTGCCCTCTGTCCCCCCGCCTCAAGGCCAGTGGACAGCCATTCCTTGCTGTTTGGCTTGCAGAGCGTGGGGTCCTCTCACCTTGCAGTTGAGTCCTGTGGGCCCTGGGAGGGCCTGGTCAGGAGGACAGGAGTCGAGGCTCCAGACTGCCTTAGGTCACGTGACTTGGTGAGCTCAAGGAGACTGGGGTTCCCTTCTAGCTAGCGCTTTTGTTGTTGGTGGTTGTAAGGCTTGAACTCAGGGTCTGGGCACTGTCCCTGAGCTCTTTCAGGTAAGAGTAGAATTTTACAACTTTGAGCCCCAGTCCCACTTTGAGTTTTCTGGTGGTTAATTGGAGATAAAAGTCTCAAACTGGGGACCGGTGACTCACACCTTCATCCTAGCTACTCAGGAGGCTGAGATCTGAGGATCCTGGTTCAAAGCCAGCCAGTCTGTGAGACTCATCTCCAATTATTCACCAGAAAAGTCGAAGTGGTGCTGTGGCTTGTAGTGGCAGAATGCTAGTGTAAAAGAAAGTGGCTAGTGTGGCAGAATGAGTGTAAAAGCTCAGGGATATATAGTCAGGCCCTGCGTTCAAGCCCCAAGACTGGAAAAAAAAAAAAAAAAGTTTCACAGACTTTCCTGCCCAGGCTGGCTGGCTGGCGTGCTGGCTTTGAACTGCTGTCCTCAGATCTTAGGCTCCTGAGCCTGATCCACCAGCACCTGGCTTTTCCTTCTTTTTTTTTAGTAGCCCAAGTTGGTCTCCAATTCATAATCCTGGCAGCCTCCTGAGTTGCTGCAACTAGGATTTTTCTGAACGTTAACTGTAGAAAGCTGTTCCTGTGCCGGAAGCTGGCTTGATTAACGCGTGCTTTTCCTCCAAGTTATTTAACAGTGGTCCACTACCCCGGCCCCTGGGAGCTGGGAAGTATGGGCTCTGCCTAGCAAGTGGCAAGGCAGCTTGGAGGCCAGGCCACTGAGCTCGATTTCTGGGCAGGTTTGGCCATGGCACCTTTCTGCTGTGCTTGGAAACCATCTACCGGAAAGTGACGGGCAAGGAGCTGAGATACGACGGCCTGATGGGCAAACCCAGCACCCTCACGTACCTGTACGCTGAGGACCTGATCAGGCAGCAGGCAGAGAAGCGGGGCTGGGCCGCCCCCGTCCGGAATCTCTACGCTGTAGGGTGAGGCCCCCTCCCTCCTCGGCCCCCTCCCCTAGCGTCCTCCTGGCTGTCCCTGCCCCACACCTCACCTCCATCCCCTGCCTGTGACGCTGAGCCTGGGTCTCCTCCTCCTTCTTCAGTGATAACCCTATGTCCGACATCTACGGTGCCAACCTGTTCCAGCAGCACCTGCAGAGGAGGAGGCGTGGCCAGGCCCAGGACCCAGGGACCGGGGGCCTGTGGAAGCAGCAGTCCTCGGGCACCCAGAGCTGCATCTCCATCTTGGTGTGCACTGGGGTGTACAGTCCCCAGGACCTGGGGACCACAGAGCTGGGCGAGGAACCCCTGTTCCATGGGCACAGGGACTTCAGTTTCAGCCCAGGGCTCATGGAGGCGTCGCACGTTGTCAGTGATATCGGAGAGGCTGTGCAGCTGGTCTTCCAGCAGGAGGGTTGGGCTGGGTAGTGGACGGGCCTCAGCGGGAGAGGTCAGGCCACAGCCCCTGCTCTGTCCAGGAACAGCCGCGTGGACCTACGGAGTGAAATTCCTGGGCACCTCTCCATGCAGTCGGACCTCAAGCCAGTCCCTTTACCTACGTGCCTCAGTTTCCTCCTCTCAGTAGGAACTACTGAAAAGGGAGGCAGCCTGGAACCACGTGGAAGCTTCTGGAGACTTGTCTCTCACAGCAGCTACCACTGCATGACAGCAAGGTGTGTCACCTAACGTGCCGGTTTTTACTGTATTGTACTTTATTGCCCAGAGACTCTGGGGCTTATTTTTTTAAATTAAAATGATCCTAGTGAATATTAATTGTGCTATCTCTTGTGTGGCATGTACTCAGAAAAAGTCCCACAGGGAGCAGATGGTGGGAACGGTAGTCTGCCTGGAGGCACAGAGATTTGTGGCATTTCAGCTGGTACAGCAGGGTCTGCCCACCCCCATCCTCGTCCCCCCAACCCACACCCAGGCTGGGCTGTGAAGCCTGTGTCTGTGGGAGTCTGTGTCACAGGACTGCATGCGAGGTAGTGGAGCTACTTGGGAGTGCGGGAGGTGTCAGGATGCTTGGTGGTAGGAAGTTGAGGACGGGCATTCCAGGGTTGGGCGAGCACCTCACAGCCGTCGGGGTGGACCAGGCTCTTGCCCACCACCTTTGGTGCACGAGTTTGGAGCCAAGGTGACCCCCAAGATCTTGTGGAATCCAGGAAGTTAAGTTGTGTGGGCACGTCCTTGGAGAGGGCTTTCTCCCTGCTTTCTCCCTGGCCTCCTCTACCAAGTGCTTCAGGAAACGCGAGCCGCCATCAACCTCTCCTGAAGAAGCCTGAGCCTCGCTGGAAGCAGGCATTCTAAGCTGGGCAGAGGGCAAAGAAATCAGCACACACGGCTGGTTCCCTGCGGACGCCTTTGCAGAAGCTGCTGGATGTCCAGCTTGGGCGCCTGCCGGCCCTCGGGTCACCCAGGCACCTTATCAGGGAGGGCAGTCTGCCCAGACAGAACTGGGGTTCTGTCTGTAAGGAAGAGTAATGAGTGGGTGCCAGCGAGGGGCCTGCTGCCCAGAGTAGGCAGTGAGCTACCAGGGATGGAGCCAGGGCCCCTGGAGCCAGCGAAGGCCTCTGCCACGAAGCCACAGCCCAGATCTGGCTTGATTTTTTTTTTCCTTCCCCTTTTAATTTGTTGGTACTGGGGCTTGAACTCAGGACTTTGTAAACGCTTGTTTGGCTTTTTCACAAAGGGTGGGCAGTTAATTGCTACAGCCACACCTCCACTTCTGGCTTTTGGTGGTTCTTGGAGATGAGTCTCAGTCTGCCCTGCCTGGGCTGGCTCTGAGCTGCAATCCTCCGGGGTGGCTGGGATGCCAGGCGTTGAGCTGCTGGTGCTTGGTGAGAAGCAATCGTTGCCTAACTCCTTATGACATGGCGGTACCAAAGCCAGATCCACTCTTTCCTTCAGGTCAAACCAGGCCCAGGAGCACTTGGTCACCAGTAGCTGGGTGGGGATGGTCCAGTCATGGTGAAAAGGGCCCAGCCTAGGGGAGAACCACCCAGGCGCAGCGGGAGCCGGCCGCCTGCTCCTCGTCCTCCTCTTCCTCTCACGTGTCTCTGCCCTTCTGATGGGCCATATCCTTGAGCCACTGGGCTCAGTGTGGAAGGGCAGAGCGGCCATGCCAAGTCAAGGCTGCTGCCTCTGAGCCTGTCCCCGGGGCTGGCTGCCGAGCTGGCTCTGCCTGCCATCCTTTCTTGTACTTGCAGGCGCATTTCCTAAAGATATCACCAGCTATTCCAGGCTGGGTGCGACTGTGACTCCAGCGGCTGTGGGGGCAGGGCCGACATAGTGAATTCACACCAACCCCTTTTCATTTGCTCAATCCCAAACTGCATGAAGATGTGGGGTTTTTTGTGTTTCCATGGAACACACTGAGTGGTATTTGAATAGGGTATAAGTTTAATTTAGGGTTATTTGGGTGTTGGTGTGCCTCTGAGACTGCTCTGCGATCTCCGTGGTTCTAGGTTCTAGGAGGCCTCCTTTGGTGGGGAGACCGGGCATGGGTGTGAGCCAGTAGGACGCCAGGTTGCCCTGACAACCGGATGCCACCCTGAGGGTGGAATTCTAAAATATCTCATCTGCAGGCATGCTGTTACCTCCCCAGGGCTTCCTGCGGCTGCTAGGGTGGGCTGTGTTAGAGCCCGTTCCGTGCCTGGGGGATGGAGGTAGGCAGTTGACACATTCTTGTCTTCTGCTCCTACCTCTTGGTTCCAAAGCCTGAGTCATTTTCTCGCAGGGTAGGGAAGGAGAGAAGGAATTTAGCATGTCCTTCACCTCGCCTCTTCCCTCTCCTCTTCCTGAAACCTGCAGGCCAGCTCTGCCAAGCAGAGCAGCCTGGCCTTTCCGGTTTCATCTCCCTTCCCGCCTGCTGCCTCCTCGGCAGCTTGTTTCCTCTGCTGGTGTCATTCATTTACTCACAAGGAAATGTTCACCCCTGCCTGCCAAGGGCTGGAAAGGAAACTTGTTCGATGCTGTGCTGGCCCTGGCTTGCACTTGCCCAGGGCTTTTCACGGTAACTCTGTGAAACAGCCCATGAGCTCACCCTGGGCTCACCTGCTTTTCTCCTACCAAAGAGTCTTTTCTTCTTCAGTCTCAGGGGACTTGGCACTGCTGCGGAGACTTCCGCTTTGTCCCTGCAGTCAGTGGCATCATCTGAGACACTGCTGGGAGCACGGAACTTCTGGAGGTTGCGTGTGCGAGTTCAGACAGTTCTCAGCAGTTTGGAGGCTGAGCTCGGCAGACTCCCACCCGGATCCCGGGCTCCTGCCAGCTTCCCTTTCCTCATGTCAGGCCAGCGTGTGGTGACAGTCCTTTCTCATCTCAGGTTCATGCCAGTGACCTTCGGATCTGGCCTTTATTCTTCCTCCAGAAGTACGGGGCAGAGACTGAGGAGCTGCTCAGCGGCCATGGTTGGTCAGTGCTCGGAGGGGCTGGCCTCACCTCACGAAGCCACCTTGCCCCAGTCCATCTGCCACAACAGGAGGGCAGGGAGCCACGGTCAGGAGGACAAGCATGTCCGGAAGCCCTGGACCATGGTGGTCAGGCATGACCACCATGCCTTTCTCCCGGAGGCTGGAGAAAGCAGGTTGTTCTGAATCCCCCACTTCAAGGCAAATTCTGGGATGGGGTCTGAGCAAGCAGGCATTGACCAGCTTAAACCCTTCTCCCTTTGGCATTAAAAAAGAATTGTCATTGCAAGTCCCCCCACTTTTGAACCAGGGTCTGGCTACCTAGCCAACTCCATCCTGCCATGGCCTCGGAGCCTTGGGGTGCTGGGTTCCCTGCCCTTTTCCCAAGCCTTGGGAATGTGAAAAGCTCCCGTGACCTAGCACTTCCGTTCAGGGAGCTCCTCCACCTGCACCTCGTGGATGCTGGCTGGGTGAATGTGCAGCATCTCCTGGGGTTGCCTCCTCCCTCCCTCCACCCATTTGTTGTCAGTGTCCAGAGGTAGGACTGCCCCGTGGGAAGGGCTCTGGGATACGGCTGTCCAGTTGCCACCTGCCATTGGTTCTGGCTGCCCAGGTGTAGAAGTTTGCACCGTCTATCACCCAGTGCACAGAGGATGTCCACACTGGGGCTGGTGTGCGGGGGACAGGTCCACACCTGGGCCGGGTGTGTGGAGGAGGACAGGTCACACCAGGGCCCCCCCGCCTGTACCCAGGTGGTTCCTCCAGGGCAGTGCAGGGCCTTCTGTCCAGCCCTGTTGTCTGGGGTGCCCGCTCGGCTCTCACCCCCAGACCCACAGCCTCTCCAAGGCCTCCAGCGTCCCCAGGCCCATTGCCCCCCCTCCTCCCTCCAGCACCTCCCAGACCTGTCACCCTCCCCCGAGGACCCCAGCCTCCCCCAGGCCGCAGCCTGCTCCCTCCAGCTGAACTGCTGCCTCGCCCCTCCCCTGCTCCCCCCTCCTCCCCCCTCCTCCCCCCTCCTTCCCGCTGATCCAGCCAGCCAGGCTGTCCTCCTCCTCTTCGTCTCCCCTCCTCTCCCCCTCGAATCCAGTCCTGGTTTCCGCGCCGCCAGCCCCGCGCCCCCCTCCGCTCCCCCCCCCCCCCGCCGGGCTCAGCCCCGCGCCCCCCCTCCCCGTCCCCCCTCCCCGCCTGCGCCCACCCGCGCTCCGCCCCGCTCCGCCCTGCCCCGCCCCGCGAGCGCGCGCGGCCACCCGCGCCTCGCCGCCCGCCGCTCCCGTCCGGATCTCGAGGCCGCCCGGCCCCGGCCCGGGTCCCGGCCGCCTCCGCCGCCCCTCGGAGGACGATGCGCCCCGCGCCGCGCCGCCCGCGCCCGCCGCCGCCCGCCCGCGCCCCGGCCGCGCCGCCCGTCCCCGTCCCCGCCGCCGCCGCGCGCCTGCAGCCCCGGTTCCCGCCGCGGGGCGGCTCGGGCGGCAGCGGCGCGGGCTCCCCGGGCAGCAGCACGGGCGCCGAGCGCGAGGACGACGACGACAGCGGCAGCATCCGCCGGCCGCTGGTGCTCGCGGGCCCCGCGGCCGCCGCCGCCGCCGCCTCGCCGGCCTCGCGCTCGCCCTCCGCGCGCCGCACGACGGCGGCGGCCGAGCTGGGCGCGGCCGGCGGGGGCCCGGGCGGGGGGCGCGGGGCTCGGCGCGGCGGCGCCCCGGGGCCCGGCTGCCGGCGGCGCGCTTACCAGGCGCTGTCGGTGGCGCTGCTGCTGGCGCAGGGCGGCCTGCTGGACCTGCACCTCATCGCCGTCACCGACCTGTACTGGTGCTCGTGGATCGCCACCGACCTGGCGGTGGCGGCGGGCTGGGCCATCTTCTTCGCCAAGGGCAGCCGGGGCGGCCGCCGTCGGGGCGGTGCGCGCGGATCCCCGGCTGCTGCGCCTCCTCCGCCTCCGCCGCCCCACGCGCCCCTGCCGGCCGCCGCCGCCTCCAGCGCGGGGCCCGGGGCCAAGGCGGCGGCGGCGCGCGCGGGGCGCGGGGGCCCGGGCGGCCCCGGGGCGGCGGCGCCCGGCGAGTTCGCGTTCGCCTACCTGGCGTGGCTCATCTACGCCATCGCCTTCACCCCGAAGGTGGTGCTGCTGCTGGGCACCTCCATCCTGGACCTGCTGGAGCTGCGCGCGCCGCTGGGCGCCACGGGCTTCCGCCTGACGCTGGCGCTGTCGGCGCCGCTGCTCTACAGCCTGGTGCGCGCCGTCGGGGGCGGCGGGGGCTCGGCGGGGCCCCTGCTGCTGCGCCCGCAGCGCCACCGCGCCGCCGGCTGCTTCCTGGGCACCTGCCTGGACCTGCTGGACAGCCTGGCGCTGCTGGAGCTGCTGCTGGACGGCCGCGCGCCGCCGCTGCCCGCGCCCCTGCGCCGCCTGCTCCTGGCCGGACACTTCCTGGCGCTGGCGTCGCCCGTGCTGTGGCTCCACGCGCTGGGCGCCCCGGGCCCCGCCGCCCCGGGCCCCGCCGCCCGCCTGCGCCGCCTGCTGGCCGCCTGCCTGGTGGACGCGGCCCTGCTGGCGCTGCGCGGCCTGCTGGTGGCCAGCTACCGGCAGCCCCTGTCCATGTTCATGCTCAAGAACCTCTTCTTCCTCGCCTGCCGCGGCCTGGAGGCCCTGGAGGGCTGCGGGGACCCCGGGCCGGGCCGGGCCGGGGGTGCGGGGGGCGCTGCGCCCGCCGCCCCGCCGCCGCCACCCCCCTCCGGAGGCCCCCAGCCTGGCCACTGCGCCCCCGACGGCCCGGGGGGCCCCCAGGGCTACGTGCACACCCTGGCCGTGGCCTCCCAGAGCTGAGGGGCTGCAGGCCGGAGCCGGGCCACCCCCCCCCCACGCCCGCCCTGCCAGCAGGGTGGCCGCCCGGGGTGCGCTGCGCCCAGGTCCCCTCCCACCCCGCCTGGATGTGGCTTTTCTGAGGCCAGGCGCTGACTTGTGTCACCTGGACGGGGCCGGCCGGGCGTGTGGATGAAGAGACAGCGGGAAGCGAGGGCCTCTCGGGGCGAAGGCAGCCACGGTGATCCTGTCCTCGGCGGCGGGCACCCTGGCCCTGACCTCCTCCAGCCACCCTTCCCGCCTCCATGGGCCTGCCGGACCGCCAGGGCGCTGGCCTTGGCCCGTGCCCGGTGGTCCTGCGTGCTGGCACCCACCGTGCCCCACCCGTCTGTTCTGGGCAGCTGGAGAGTAGGCGACCTTCCACGTGTGTCTGTCTCATGTCCCGTGCAAAGGACGTGCCACCACCACCACCACCACCATCCTTCCCTGCACGGATCTACAGCCATGGATTCCCAGGGGTGCAGAGCGGGGCCCTCTCTTTGGGGGGAGCAGCTTTTCAGGGCTTTCCTCACTCCGTTCCTTTCTTCTCGGCTCGGTGGAGAGGGCAGGGTCCCCTCTCCAAGGACCAGACCACCCACCCTTTCCTGGGTGAGTGAACACTTCTACCTCCGTGCTCTCAGCCCTCGTCGCGCCGGTGCTGCTTGCAGAGAGTGAGCGGGCACTCGAGCTGCATCCGACGGGGCCGCCAGCCCCAGCGGGGTCTGGTGCCGGTTACAGGGTCTGTGGAATACCAGCCATGGCGTCTCCCTCCCCACCTCGAGAGGAACTTGCCCTGCCAGTGGCTTTGTGCTACGCTCAGAGCAATGGCGTTGGCGGAGTTCCCCTATGAATGGACAGACGGATGGATAGACAGATGGATGATGGAAGGACGGGATCTTCTGGGGGGACTGCAGCGACGGAAGGGCAGGCGCTGAGCCTCGACTCCTCCCAGCCTGTCCTCCATCTCCGGCCCAGGGGACATCCAGCTGGCCACTTCCAGTCTGGATGCCACTTTTGGAACGGGAGGCAGGATACGTTTTTTGGGGGGGACAGGAAGCAAGCTGTGCTCTCCTCCCCCCTCCCTGGCCCAGGGCAGGGGTGAAACCTTCGGGATTTTCAGTTCCCCCTTTCCTTTCCTCTGTGTAAGACTCACGTGTAGTGCGGTGTTCCGAACCCCAGAAGGTACCGGAAGACGTGGGTTCTACTTCTGCCTGGGTTCCAGCTCCTTGTCATTCATTCATTAGCTTTAGGGGGCATCCTTTCTGTGTTCTGGGTCTCACTCGCCTTCCCCGTGTGGTGTTGAGTTGGGACATCTTGAAAGCCCTGTTCTCTGTATGGGTGGACAGGAGGCCAGACGGTCCTGGCTCCTGTCCCAGGGGCCGCAACCTCAGGCTGTGGGCTGGGGCTGCAGGGCCTGCTCTTGCTGGCCTGAAGCCCCAGGCACAGGGAGGGGCCCAGCATACAAGTCACTGACAGCCTGACAGAAGACCCTCTGAAGAAACCTCTGTTCTGCTAGGGTCCTTGAGGAATCCAGGGCCGCTGGGGGCCCCTTTCTCCCAGCTGCCTGGGGGATGAGGGCTCAAGACTTCGTGGACACAGCCAGGCTTGGCTGGAGTGTGGGGGCAAGATGGGGGTCCCACACTTTGGGTCCCTGGCCTTGCCCTCTGCGGCCTGTGCTGGCTGGCAGGCTGGCATGGAAGCCCCTTTCGTTCTGACTCATGGGATTGGACTTGGACCAGGCCCTGGGCGGGGCACCGAGAGCTGCCTGCATCATCCCCAGACCCTCTCTCCAGCTTTACTGTTCTCTGCTACCTATCGTCTGTGAAGAGACTTGTGGTCTGAGCCGTGGCCTGCGTCCTGCACCCCACCCCCCCGTATTGATGGCTATTGCTCTGCCCGAGACTGGAATGAACTGGATGGGTGCTGTCTGATGGCATGAGAGGCCATGATGTGTCCTTGCCACCTGCAGGGCCAGCTGAGGCCAGCCAGGCACTCTCTCTACCCGGGTCTTGTGCATGCCAGGAAAACGCTCTCCCGAGCCACACCCCCAGCCCCAAACCTAGGCCCTCTAGACTTGGACCAGTCTCCGAGGGGTCAGTGTGCTCGTTTTTAGAGGAGTCTGACTGGTCACAACTCCTAGGCTCAAGCGATTCTCCTGCCTGAACCCCTGAACCTCCCGAGGGGCTGAGGCTACAGGTTTGTGCCACCGGGTTCTGCAGTCTGTTCTTTTTTAATAGTCCTGGGGCGGTGTGGGGGGGAGGAGAGCTAGAAGGGCTGAAGTGACCGTCACCTCACTACTTTATCACACAACACCAGACTGTGCTGAGGGAGAAAACAAACAAACAAACCCGGGACTTGTGACAAGCTTCCTGTGTGGTTTCTTTTGAGATCTTTCCCATCCCGGCTTCCACACTGGGTCCCTCAATGTCACCGTGACATCTGTCCCTGTTTCAGGGAGGTAGCGAGAGGCTGGTGTCTCGGGAGGTATGGCTGCTGACCCGTTCACCCTGGGCCCCGTCCACTCCCGCTGACCACCCGAGGGACGACGTGTTTGCTTCTCTGTTGGGAGCGATGTCTTGTGATGGTGCCCAGGCTGGTTTCAGACTCCGAACTAGAATTCAAGTGACGGTCAGGCTTGGTCTCCCGCACGGCCAGGACTATGCAGGGTAAGAAACGGATCTGGAGATAAATTTGTCCTCCATCACTCTTGCTCCATCCAGAAGCATCGATCACTGTTGATTTGAAATCATCTCGGCAACACTGGGGTTTGAACTCGGGGCCTCGCACTTGCTTGTCAAGTGACGCCCCGTGGGCTTAGATTTCGGGTAGGGTTTTTGCTTTGGCCCCGTGATTCTCTACGGGGCTGGATGACAGTGTCACACCACCACATCTCCCTGGTTTTGTTAAGATGGGGTCTCAACTCCTCCTGGCCTCCAACTGTGACCTTCTCCATCTTCGTCTGCGGAGCTGGGGTGACGGACCACGCCCGACTACCATGTATTTATTCAGCCTGCAAGAGGATGTGCTGGTTCTTTTTCAAAGGCACAGCGAGGAGGTCAGACTCCTCTAGGGAAACAGCACACAAGCTTGAGTAGCAATGGTGGCTCTGAAAGAGCTCAGCTGGCAGAGCAAGGAGAAGGCAGGCAGGTAACCGGGGGAGCTGCTGTAAAAGCCCAGCACCTCATAGTGGCCTACAGTCACCTATGGGCCATGTGCCCACACACACACGGTCATGCAGACGTGTCACGCAGGGCTGGCAGACCGCCGTCGTCAAGTCATGTCCCGTCTGCAGACAAGCCTGGCTCCCCGGGGCTGCTGCCCCGTTGTGCCACATCACGACGGCACGGCACCCGGTGCCAGGACTGGGCGGGATGGGAGACAGTGGCCGAGGGACTGGAATCACCCGTCCACGTGGCTTTTTTTTTGTTTTTGAACCCTGGGCCTGGGCGCTGTCCCTGAGCTCTTCAGCTCAAGGATACCACCCTGCCACTGCCATTTTCTTGAGGTTAGAGATAAGAGTCTCACTGACTTTAGTGCCTGGGCCGGATTTGAGCCAGGATCCTCAGATCTCACCCTCCGGAGTGGCCAGGATGACACCTGGCTTTCCGTTGTCTACCTTTTGACCTTTTGTGTTGAGAGGTGGTCTCCTCACGTTGAGCCTCTCACTCCGAAGGCGGGGACCACAGGCACATACCACCTGTCCAGCCTGGGAGCCCATGTCTGTGTGAAAGGCAGACACTTCACGCGCACTCGCGCTCCCCTCTCAGGGCTGGGGCTGTGGGAGGCCCCAGGAGAGGGCCTGCGCGCCCGCGTCCGGCCTCTCGGGCTCCACGCTGTCCCAGCCCGGGTTCTTGCACAGCTCCTGGAACAGCAGCTGCTGTTGGAGTCGCAGCAGGCTCTGCAGCTCTTCGGCTGAGAGCTGGGTGGACGTGCTGGGGTTCAGCTCCCGCTCCTCCTCGGTTTCCCCCAGCCCATCCGGGGGCTGCGGGGAGCTCCTGGAGATGTAGCCCTGGTCGGACTGCACTGACTGCCGCTGCTCCTCCTCGTAGGGGGTGGCCTGGGCCCCTGCCCAGCCCCCCGGGGCCCGGCCGCACGCTCCCTGCTGCAGCAGGGCCAGTATCAGGCTCTCCAGCTGCTCCCCTTCGTCCTCCCCATCCAGGTCCGGGGCGGCCGGCGGGAGGAGGGGGCAGGCCTCGGCGCCCTCCAGCACGGCCAGCCGGCTGGCTGTACGCCCCTCCGAGGGAGGCAGGGGTTCCACCGTGTGGGCCAGGTGGACCTGCTCCGTCGGGACCACTGAGGTCCGGAGGGCCTGGGCAGCCAGAGTCCCCTCGGGCTGCAGGAGGGGGTCCAGCTTTGACAGCCCCTGTCCTTCCTGGCCCAGGCAGACGTCCAGCAGGCCGCCCTCGGGGCCCGGCTCCCGCACCAGGGGCGTCTGCTTCAAGATGGCTGGCCCGGGCAGCAGGGACTCTTCCAGCCCCTCTCCGTCCAGCCACGGCCGGTCAGGGTCGTCGGGCGAGCAGAGGCTCTCCCGCTCAAACCACTCGGGGCAGCGGGCCTGCCAGCAGCGGAAGCGCTCCAGGGCCTCGGCCAGCTGCCGGCCGCTGGGGCTTCGCAGGCAGTTGTCCCCGGCCAGCGCCCCGACCCGGTTCATGCGGCCGGGCTCAAACATCTCCAGGTCCTGGATACGGAAGTAGACGTCCTCGAAGCTGGCCATGAGCGGGTACCTGGAGGTGATGCGGAACGGGTCGGGCACGTCCCGCTCGCTGCTGACGTCGCTGAAGTAGCAGACGACGTAGGTGCCGAAGCAGCCCGGCTTCTTGAAGTCCGGCAGGATCATGTTCAAGGCCGCCGTGAAGAGGTCGCCCGCTGGCCTTCCGCGCTCGCAGCGCAGCTGGACGGCCGGCCCCTCGCAGCCCAGCATGGCCTGCCATTTGGCTCTGGAGCCGCGGGAGCACAGGACGATGATTTTGGAGTTGCTCTCCACCATCTCCTGCTTCTGGCGCCCTACCCAGGTCAAGACCCCCACCTCCGAGATGGCCTGCTCTTCCAGCAGGTCCAGGGCCACCTCGGTGCCACAGACGGTGAGCAGGAACTGGGCGAACTTGAGGACCACGTCCACGTAGAGGGGGTGGTCGGCCGAGTAGACGATCCAGACCTTCCTGGGCTTCAGCGGCCGTGGGGTCAGATCCGCCGCTGCAGGCTGGACGTCTGTGAGACAGGGGAAGCGGCTGCTCTAGCCCAGGTCCCTCTCCGCTGGCTGGCACCTGGGAGCGAGGGACGCCCACTGCGAGGAGCTAGATGATGCCAGAGGCGGCTGCGGGGCCTGCCTCCACGGCCTGAAAAACCTGGCTCTGCCTGGTGTGAGAAGGACCCCCCTTACCGCCCCCCCCAACTTGGCCCCCGGCCTGCAGGTGGATACATTCATTTTGTGCTGACGCTGGGGCTAAGTTCAGGGTCTCTTCTCTGGCATGGCTTGTTGGCTCAATGATGGTGCTTTAAACATTTGAGCTATGCCTCTGGCCAGCTGTTTTTCTTTCGCTGGCGGCGAGGCTTGAACTTGGGACCTGGATGCTTTCCCTGAGCTCTTTTGCTCTCCCCCGGGTGGATCCCGGCTCTCCCTTTCACCCCCCTCGCCCTGCGTCTTCCCCACGTGGGTCCCAGCATGCCCCGCCCAGGGCACTGACCTGTGAGCTTGGTACTGTCACTGTCCTTTCCACGATGAGACTCTGTGGGAAAAGAAGCCACTGGAGCAGTGAGGAGAAGTGGCCCTGGGCCTTGTCCTTGGGATGGGGGAGTGGAGTGGCTGCCCCCCCCCCCCCCGCCACAGGCTATGCCCTGCCCTCGCCAAGACCCTGGTGGGCAGCCGTGGAGCTCCCGCACCTGTGCTGCACTGGAATGGTGGCTCCGTGGACACTGTAGATGGGGTCACGTGCCAGGGCGGCACGCGGCACGCCCCGTCCACGTCTGAGGGAGTCCCCTGGCTGGGAACCCTAGATCCCTATGAAGGGGGCTGCCGTGACCGGTCCCAGCGTATCCAACGCTCACGGTGGTGGGCGGGGAGAGGGGCAGGAGCCCGCGGTGCCACATCCACAGCAGGCCCCGCCTCTGCCCTTTCCGGGTCTCGGCACAGCGAGCAGCCGCGCCTGGCCCTTACCGGAGAGCCTCCAGGTCATGCAGAGAACCAGCAGGATGGCGGAGGCCACCAGCAGCACGGCAGTGCCCGTGACCAGGCCGTAGGCCCACAGCGGGACGCGCTCTGTGGTGAGGGGAAGCGTGTGAGCCGCAGGCCCTGCTCCCACCCCTGGGGTGACCTCAGGAAGCCCTCTGCCCCCCCCACCCGCCTGCCTCTCCCTGGGAGACCCATCCCCGAGCTTACCGGCAAAGGACTCTGCAAAAGAACAAGAGGGAAGATGATCAGACCCATGGGTCTGGAGGACTAGCGGGCACTGCAGCCCCCTCCCCCTTCCCCTCAGCCCTGGGTCAACAGAACAAAGTGGCCCCCTCCACACAGTGACGACTGGCTTTGGGGACTGCCGCCTGTCGCTCCACTGGCACCGTGAAACAAGAGCAGGGAGGCTCACAGCCCAGGACAAGAGCCAGACCTGGCCTCTGAACTAACCCACAAAATCAGGAGCCGTGCCCAGGGCCCGAGTTCAAGACCTGGGAGAGGCGCGTGTGCACACACACACACACACACACACACACACACACACACACACCCGTATCATTTAATGTATGATAACTGCCGGGCCAGGGCTCCTACCTGGGGTGGGCGGGACCTCGGGGCAGAGCACGGTCACTTCCTGCCGCAGGCAGTCCGTCAGGCAGCTGCTGAAGAAGGGCTGGATCTGGGGGAGCAGGGGCAGGTCAGGGGAGAGGCCGCCGGGGTCTCCCGGGCTGGCCTGTGGTAGGGACGCCGGCAGCTCCAGTCACTCTGGAGCAGTGCAGCACAGCCGGGGTGGCCCGGTGGGAGTCCATCTTCAAAAAGAAAGGGGGCCAGGTGCAGATCCCACCGGGGACCCCAGCTGCTTGGGAGTTCAAGGCCAGCCTGGGCAAAAGGGCAGGGAAACCCCACCTCAACCAGGAAGCCAGGAGTGGGCACCCCTGCAGCTCCAGCTGGGTGGTATAAAACGACAACCAGTGGAAACGAAACAGACTGGAGAAGGCCGTGGCTCAGGCGGTAGAGCAACTGCTGAGCGGGCACGAGGCTCCGAGTTCAAACCCCAGCATCTCCCAAGGGCAAGGCCTCCCTGTGGGGGCTGGACCGGGGTTCAGTCCCCACCGGGCTGAGACCTCGGCAGGAAAGAGGCGGCAGTGGCCTCACTGGCCAGTGAGAGCTGGCTGTGGTGGTACCTGCATCTGGGGACAGTCCAAGTCCCGAAGCTGCCTTCCCCACTGCCCCTCTCTCCAGGGGGAAGGCCGCCCTTACTGGTGCATGCCCCCACGCCTGAGCCCACACCAGGTCCCCCCACCCCGCCATGCATGCTCCCCACGCCTGTCCACACCCACCTGGATCTGGTGGCGGCAGCACTGTTGTAAGTCGGGCAGCGTGAAGGTGACGTTGCTTCGCTGGAAGAACTCCTCTTGTCTAGGCTGGAGGAGAGGAGGGAATAAAGTTCCTGGTGGGTCAGAACTTGCTGAGGATGACACACATGCACAGGGAAGCCACAGGGACAGGCTTCTCCGTGGGGACAGTGCATGGACACACAAAGGGGTGCAGAACACAGCACCCGTGGTCTGCACAACCTAGGACTCTACTTCCTCTTGAGCCTCCACGTTTCAGTTTTTAACCTGCAAGTGCTTTTTATTTATTTATTTTTTGCCAGTCCTGGGCTTGAGCTCAGGGCCTGAGCACTGTCCTTGGACTTTCTCAAGGCTAGAGCTCTACCCCTTGAGCCTCAGCACCACTTCCGGCTTTTTTCTACGTATGTGGTACCGAGGAATCGAACCCGGGTCTTCATGCATGCTAGGCGAGCACTTTAACCACTAGGCCACACTCCCGGCCCCTGCAAGTGCGTTTTAGAAGTAGAACAAGCGAGCCAGGCTGGGGCTCAAGCCCGTAATCAGAGGCAGAGACCAGAGGCTCTCACTTCCACGCCTGCGTAGACACTGAAGTTGGCAGGACTTCATCTCAACCAGTTGCTGGGAGGTGGCACAGGCCTGTCACCCCAGCCACAGGGAAACAGGCAAGCCAGGGCATGAAGGAAGACCCGGAACTGAAAAACAGCTGGGCGCCGGCGGCTCACGCCTGTCATCCTAGCTATTCAGGAGGCTGAGATCTGAGGATCATGGTTCAAAACTCTGATCTCCACTTAACCACCAGAAAACCAGACATGGGGCTGTGGCTCAAGTGGCAGAGCGCCAGCCTTGAGCTGAAGAGCTCAGGGACAGCGCCCAGGCCCAGAGTTCAAGCCCCACGACCGCTACTACCAGGGCCAAGGAAGTGGGCTGGGGACGTGGGTCGAGCGGTAGAGCAGCTTCTGAGCAATCGTAAGACCCCAAGTTCAATCCCCAGCACTGCCCAAAATAAGCAAACTAGGAAAGTAGGGCAAACACAGCCACACAAAGAGCAGGGAGGGTGTGGGGCTGAGGGGGGGCCAGGGCCTGGGGGAGAGGGGAACAACGGGACAGGGTGGAAGGACTCCCCCGCCCCCCAGGGTTAGGAGAGGCCTCTACCGCCGGCACTGGCTGCTCCTGCTCAGAGCAGCTGTGGTTCTCCGTGTCCAGAAAGCTTCTGAGCAGGACGTGGTACGGGGTGGACTCGTTCCACAGCGTGAAGCTCACCCGCAGCTGCTGGGTCTCCAGGGTCTCCACAGTGACACTGGGGTCCCACAGGCTGCCTGCCGAGGACACGGGGTGCAGGGGGTGAGGGGGGCCAGGCTGGGGTCCCACAGGCTGCCTGCCGAGGACATGGGGTGCAGGGGGTGAGGGGGGGCCAGGCTGGGGTCCCACAGGCTGCCTGCCGAGGACACGGGGTGCAGGGGGTGAGGGGGGGCCAGGCTGGGGTCCCATAGGCTGCCTGCCGAGGACACGGGGGTGCGGGGGGTGAGGAGGCCAGGCTGGGGGTCCCACAGGCTGCCTGCCGAGGACGCGGGGTGCAGGGGGTGAGGGGGGGGCCAGGCTGGGGTCCCACAGGCTGCCTGCCGAGGACACGGGGGTGCGGGGGGTGAGGAGGCCAGGCTGGGGTCCCACAGGCTGCCTGCCGAGGACACGGGAGTGCGGGGGGTAAGGGGGGGGCCAGGCTGGGGTCCCACAGGCTGCCTGCCGAGGACACGGGGGTGTAGGGAGTGAGGGGGGCCAGGCTGGGGTCCCTGGGTTGAGGACACGGGGGTGTGGGGGACGGGGGGGAGGTAAGGGTGTCTGGGCTGAGGACACGGGGGGTGGGGGACGGGGGAGGTAAGGGTGTCTGGGCTGAGGACACGGGGGGTGGGGGACGGGGGAGGTAAGGGTGTCTGGGCAGCCACTTACCTGAGCTCACACAAACCGTGGTTGTCTTCATCACGTTGTCCTGGCAGTCTGCCAAAAGCAAAGAGAAGTCATCAAGTCCCCGCCCTGGCAGGGCACTCCGGCAGTCTGTCTCTGGCGCAGAGGGGACCCTGTCCCTGATGCCGTGGGGACCTCCAGGCGGTGATCGCTGTCCTCCACTCCAGGACTGCACCAGTGTGGTGACCCCCCCTTCTCCTCAGGAACCATGGAGTCCAGCACGGTCCTGAGCTCTGGGCCCAGTGACTCCCTGCTCACTCAGCTCTGCTGAGCTTGCTCCTGGCATTTTGTACAGCCCAGGTGGGCATGGCTGGTTTGCAGACCACAGCGGGGACCGCCTCTAATTCTGTGACCCCCACTGGGGGACAGGGCTAGGACATCAGTTTAGGAGCAGGGGTGGAGGCGCTCAAGGTGTCTCTCCACTGGCCTGGACGCCAGACGCCGTGGTGAGGACATCCTTGAACCCTCTGTAGAGGAGACCGGCAAAAGCGAAGTGACCGCAGGCCAGTGGGCGGGCAGTGAGTTTCAGGACTACTGGGTCAGTGCACATCTGGACAGGCTCACCCTGAGCTAACAGGGCTCGGTGGTGAGTGCTCCCTGCTCACCGAGCATGTGTGAGGCCTGGCGCCCCAAACCACAGACAGGGCCCAAGCGGGGAGAAGTTTCCGGGCACCTTCCATGCCAGGCCAGTGTGAGGTTCTGGGTGCTGGCTTCCCAGCTGGCCTTGCCTCGGAGGCGGAGTTACAGGTGCACACACAGGGGACGCTGTGTGTCTGTGTGTGGGGGGGGGGGGGAGCGGGGAGGCTGAGTGTAGCTGGTGGTGAGCCGGCCTGGGGCTGGGGTTCCCATCACCCCTGGGTGCCAGGGAGGCCGCTGGCATGGGCCAGGGGAGCTGGGGGAGCGGGGTCTGTGGTGCCCCTGCTTTCTGGGGGCCACAGCCCGGCGAGGAGGGGCCTGGGGAGGCTCACCAGGCACGGTCACAATCCTGGATTGATGGTTTGGGTCCCCGTCGGGAAAGGGCTTGGGCAGGTGGTGCACTGTCACCTCGTAGTCCTGGCCAGGGTCCACAACAAAGTGGCTGAAGGTGAACCGCCACTGTGGGGAGGGAGGGAGGGAGCCTGTGAACCCTGCCTAACTCCCACCCACCCACCGCACTCACACGCCCCACCCCCACCCCGCCCCAGATCAGGGACAGTCACCAGTGGAGCCACACCCAGACCCCCCCGCACTCCATCTTTCCTGCCTGTGGTCAAATCCCTAGCTGGAGTCTCACGGGTTCTTCTAGCGAGAAAACTCAAGTCTGAGGCGAAGGAGGGACACTGTGGGATGGAGGGGCAGTGATAGGGAGACCAAGTCCTCAGGCAGCTCTTCCTCTCCTGGGGGGGCTGGGAGGGGGGCCCCAAAGTCCCCGAGCAGGCAAGTGGGGCGGGTAGTTGGAGGCATCCGGGGTGGGGGGTGGGTCTGTGCCGCCTTCTCCGAGGACGCACACAGACGACTCCTGCTTCCTTCCTTCCTTCATTTTCCTGGTGTTGGTACTGGGGCTGGGCTTCAGGCTCCCCTCTCCTTACCCGCTTCTGGTGATGCTGAAGCTGGGACAGGAACTGGAACCTGACACACAGCTGCTCGTTGGTGCTCAGCTGCAGGACCGACAGCTCCGTGCCCTCCAGATACAGGATGCTGGCTGCAGGCAGAGGAGGAGAGCGTTAGCCGCAGCGGCCACCGAACCAGCCACTTCCCGCCCCCACCACGTGCCCACACTTCCCGTCTCTCCGCCCGTTTCAGACACTGGTTGCTAACTGGATGAGGGTAAGGGACACTCTTCAGGGTACTGGCAGCAGGCCTGGCCTGGGGTGCAAGCCTCCCGTGGGCCTGCAGGGCCAGCAAGCAGGCCCTGGCCGCGGGGAATGAGCTCGCCCCACAGGGCCCTGCTCAGCCCGTCTTCCTCCCAGCTCTCCCATCAAACTCGAGCCCCGCAGGCGGGTCTAGAAAGTGCTTGCCAGGGAAGGAGGGGGAAATGGGCTGCAAAGTGATGGATTCTCAGTCAGCCCAGGACCTAGAGCCCTATTCTGAGTCGCCAGCCAAGACCCCAGTGACCCCGGGGAACCGCTGGCCCCTGAGGACCACCAGCCCCCCCAGCTCCGACCCACCATCCGTCTGCAGCGTCCACTCGATATGCAGCACAGGAACCCGATCTCCGTGCTGGGTGAGCGCCGTGTCCAGCTGGACCTTCATGAGCTTGGGGGACGAGGGGGTCAGGTTCCGAGGGTGCACCCAGCTGTCGTCCAAGCAGGAACCTGGTCCCCAGGGAAGAGGGTGGTCAGACTTGAGGGCAGGCACCCCGAGAGCCCTGCAGGACAGGCCTTTCCCGCTGTCCCCAGCCCCGCCCGCCCGGGTGTTAAGAGAAGGCTGGGGGACGGATTCCGAGGAGGGGGCAGTGGAAACGGGGTGCAGGACGGAGAGGGCACACAGCCTTTGCTGTGCTGCGATCCCTGATTCCAAAGGGAACTTACTATTCTCGAAGGTGCAGCTCAGGCCCTGTGGGGAGAAGGGGTAAGCGCAAGGGGAGGGCTGGGCCCCGGGCTTCCCTGGAGAGATCCACCACCTCCTTACTCCGAGGGCATCGACTTCCCACGTTCTTCCCTGCCCAGCCTGGGAGGAGGGATTCTGGAGACATGCATGTTCTGCAAGCTGCGCGTGTGTGTGTGGTGACACCACGTGGACTCTGGGGCCCCAACAGGGCACTCGCTTGCTCACGGGTGACCTACATGCTTTAAGTGCCAGCAGGCGCTGCTGGCCTTGTGTCCCAAGGCCCACACATGTCTCACGACACACGTAGAGTGAGGACTGGACCCCCGTGTGTGTGGGGAGGGGGAGTCGTAGCAGGAGACTGCCATCTGTCCTAAGTCAACAGGTGACGCTGGGCGCTGGTGGCTCCTACTCAGGAGGCGAGGTTAGAAGCCAGCCCAGGGAGACCGCGGGACCATCTCCCAATACAGCCAGCAAAGAGCAGGCCTGGAGATGTGACCCCCAATGGGAGATGCTCATGAGAGTGAAGAAGGTTAATAGCTGTAGACCCTAGGTTCAGACGTTGGGTACTGACCCCCCCCCCCCGAAAGAGCCAATAGATGAGTGGACAAGTGAAGAATTAAACACATACACACCTTGAGAAATACAGGGTAATGCTAGGAGAGAAACTAGCCTCTGGAGAGCAGGGCTAGAGAAGGCGCGGTGGCTCACGCCTGTCATCCCAGCTGAGATTGAGGATCGAGGTTCAAAACCAGCCTGGGTACCAAAGTCCATGAGTCTCTTACCTCCAGTGAACCACCAGAAAACTACAAGTGGCCTGTGGCTCAAGGAGCAGGGCGGTCACCTTGAGCTGAAGAGCTCAGGGACAGCGCCCGGGCCCAGAGTTCAAGTTCCAGGACAGACCAAAACATAAATAAAATAAAATTCTCCCCTGAGAGTGATTTCAAACTGCTTCAAGCTTCCCATGCTTGGGGTGAAGATGAAGACATACGTCAGTGGGAGAGTACGTGCTCAGCACAGGTGAGGCTGAGTTTAATTCTTCGTAAATAAAAACCAGAATATTAAAAAAAAAAAAACCAACCACCCAGTATTGAAAAACAGCCAGATCAGACGGTCAGCTTCCTGCTTATAAACGACGCAGAGGAGAATATTTGTGTGCTCACGACACCTAAGCTTCTAAGCACTTTATATAATCTCTTTTCTTTCTGGTCAGTCGTGGGGCTTGAACTCAGCCTGGGCGCTGCCCCTGAGCTCTTCAGCTCAAGGCTCTTTCCCTACCCCTGAAGCCACAGCCCCACTTCACTGGAGATAAGAGTCTCTCAGCCTTTAGTGCCTGGGCTGGCTTTGACCCTCACATCACAGCCTCCTGAGTGGCTACGATGACAGCTGTCAGACATGTCCTGTACCAGGGGCAGGAGGTACCCCACAGCAGGCCACCCACAAGCCGACACCAGCTCCTCCCAGGAGCACCCACAAAGCCAGCAGGAAGCGCCTGGCGGGGGTGTGCCAGCGAGTTGCCCAACAGAAGAGAACAGGGGACATTTCCCAACACCGGTCACACTGAAAACACTCAGCGCCCCCCCCCCCCGAAAAAATCCACTTGTTCTCCACCTTCTTTTTGTTAGCTCATGTACAAAATTAGATAAGGAGACATGTCCCTTTGTGTCACATCCTCTGACTCCTGACTCAGATACCAAGCAAGCTCTCTGGCATGTGGAGACAGAGGGGCAGAGAACCCCAGAAAGTGGAAGAAAGGGAGGGGAGGGTGTGGTTTCCTGAAAGGGGGACATAGTGACTTGTCATTTTTTGTTTTTATTTTTTTTAAAGAGAAGACACTGGGTTCCACCTGCAAGGAGGTGGGCGTGCCGCTTCCTTTGGGGGCAGAGGGCTCCTCTGACAGCCACAAGCACGACCTAACTCCCAGCCAGCCTGCTCTCCCTAGACCTCGGGGCGGGGGGTGCTTGGGCCTGGGTGGGGTGAGGTGTAGGGGTCTGGGTGGGGGGTCTGGGTGGGGTGAGGTGCAGGGGTCTGGGTGGGGGGTCTGGGTGGGGTGAGGTGCAGGGGTCTGGGTGGGGTGAGGTGCGGGGGTCTGGGTGGGGTGAGGTGCGGGGGTCTGGGTGGGGTGAGGTGTAGAGGTCTGGGTGGGGTGAGGTGCGGGGGTCTGGGTGGGGTGAGGTGTAGAGGTCTGGGTGGGGTGAGGTGCGGGGGTCTGGGTGGGGTGAGGTGTAGAGGTCTGGGTGGGGTGAGGTGCGGGGGTCTGGGTGGGGTGAGGTGCGGGGGTCTGGGTGGGGTGAGGTGCGGGGGTCTGGGTGGGTGAGGTGTAGGGGTCTGGGTGGGTGAGGTGTAGGGGTCTGGGTGGGTGAGGTGCGGGGGTCTGGGTGGGGTGAGGTGTAGAGGTCTGGGTGGGTGAGGTGTAGAGGTCTGGGTGGGTGAGGTGTAGAGGTCTGGGTGGGGTGAGGTGCAGGGGTCTGGGTGGGTGAGGTGTAGGGGTCTGGGTGGGTGAGGTGCAGGGGTCTGGGTGGGGTGAGGTGCGGGGGTCTGGGTGGGGTGAGGTGCAGGGGTCTGGGTGGGGGTCTGGGTGGGGTGAGGTGCAGGGGTCTGGGTGGGGTGAGGTGCAGGGGTCTGGGTGGGTGAGGTGTAGAGGTCTGGGTGGGGTGAGGTGCAGGGGTCTGGGTGGGTGAGGTGTAGGGGTCTGGGTGGGTGAGGTGTAGAGGTCTGGGTGGGGTGAGGTGCAGGGGTCTGGGTGGGTGAGGTGCAGGGGTCTGGGTGGGGTGAGGTGCGGGGGTCTGGGTGGGGTGAGGTGCAGGGGTCTGGGTGGGGGGGTCTGGGTGGGGTGGGGGCCAGCCTGGGTCAGGGGTTTTCAGCCTGGTGGCTCACACCTGTCACCCCAGGGCAGAAACCATCTGGGTTTGAGGCAGGGCTAAAAGTCATCCAGACCCAGCCAGCTCAACCCACAGCCGCTCCTGGGGGGAGGTTGGCCCTCCGCCGCCTCCTCCTCCTCCCCCTCCTCACCCCCATCCTCCCTCTCCTCCTCCCCCCCTGTCCTCACCCCCATCCTCCCCCTCCTCCTCACCACCCCTCCTCCCCTCCTCCTCCCGCTCCTCCTCACCCCCATCCTCCCCCCATCCTCACCCCCATCCTCCCCCTCCTCCTCACCCCCTGTCCTCACCCCCGTCCTCCCCCGTCCTCCTCACCCCGTCCCCGTCCCCTCCTCACCTCCAGCGCGCACTCGGGCGCCGGCGGCTCCAGGAGCCGAGGGGAGGCGCGGCCCGGGGCCGGCGCGCTCAGGAGCAGCAGCAGCAGCAGCCGCAGCCGCCCCGGGCCGGGCTGCAGGCGCGGGGCCGCCATGGCGCGGGCGGCGCAGGACCCCCGAGGCGGGGCCCGCGAGGAGGATCCGCCCGGGGCGCCTTCCGCGGCCGCCGAGGGACAGACAGACCGACCGACCGCGCGGCGCCCGCCTGCCGCTTCCGGCTTCCACTCGGCGCGGGGCGGGGCCGGCGGAGGGCGGGGCCGGCGGAGGGCGGAGCAACGCGTGGGGGCGGGGCCGGGGGCGGAGCCAGCGGAGGGCGGGCCCCGGCGCGGGGCCTGCGGAAGCGGGGCGCCGCGCGGGGGCGGGGCCTGCCGAGGGCGGAGCCAGCGGAGGGCGGGGCCGGCGGAGGGCGGGGCGTGCGGAGGGCTGAGCGCAGCGCGGGGGCGTGGTCGGCGCTGGGCGTGTCGTTCCGGGCCACGCCTCTTCCCAGACCTGGCAGGTGAGTGCTGGGCTGGGATTCCGGGTGGGGAGGGCGGGACAGAGCCCAGTGCATGTGCGCGTGCGCACACACACACACACACACACACACACACACACACATCTCATCTGTATCGTTATTACCTATGTCTCTATCATCCATCAGTCCATATCTATCTGTCTATAATCTATCACCTACCATCCATAGCTACATCCACCACATCTATCTGTCTACCCATCTATCATCCATCTCCTACCATCTATTGATCTTCTATTATCTATCATCTATCTATCATCTATCATCTATCTATGATCTATCTATAACCTATCTATTCTCTATCATCTATTTATCATCTATTATGTATGATCTATCTATCTATCATCTATCATCTATTATCTAGCATCTAGCATCTGTTTATCTTCTATTATCTATCTATGATCTATCATCTATCATCTATCATCTATCTTCTATTATCTATCTATGATCTATCAATCTATAATCTATCACCTACCTATCATGTATTATCTATCTATGTATCTATCTCTCTCTCTCGTCATCATCATCTATCTTTCTGTCTCCCCAGGCAGTGTGACCCCTTCCTCCTCAGTCTTCTACCCCCTCGGTCCTTGTTCTCTCTTCTGGCCAGCTTCTCCCCTAGCCCTCCACTTCCCTCCCGTGTTTAATTAGAACAGCTTCCCAGATAAGCACCAGGAATCTGAAGGGCAGGGGTGAGGGGAAAGGAGGAAGCCTGTGTGCCACACGGCAATCAAATGCCTGGTCCTGGCCCAGGCTTTCCAGGTTTCTCTGTGCCAGCCTCACTGCCACCTGGTACTTTAGAAGAGAGCAAACACACCTGAAGAGATTGGGCTGTTTACCCAGGGTCACGTAGCAGGGGCTCTGTGAGCAGAGAAATTAAGTCTCATATATCAGATCTGAGAAGGCTGGCAGGACCTGCTTGCCCATACCCTGACCGTGTTCATTCTCAGAGCTCCTAGCAGCCTCCAGTCCCTTTAATCCCACAGCTCACCACAGCTCACCCCTACCCAGCCAGCCAGAGCTCACGGCTGGCTCTGAGAAGTCTCCAGAGTGGGGGCAGCGGGTAGGCAGACCACCTCTGCTGACTTGGGTGTGAACTGTGAGAATGATAGTGTGCATACTGAGGGCCCACGAGACACCCCAATAGTGCAATTGTTTCCGACAGTGGCTCTGATGACAGTGGCTCTGACTGGCGTCCTGGCAGGGTGCAGCATGCAGACCCAGCCCCTCGGTGACTCCTCAGGGAGCACCTTCCCTCCCTCCTTCCCTCCCTCCTTTTTTTTTTTTTTTGCCAGTCCCAGGGCTTGAACTCGGGGCCTGAGCACTGCCCTTGAGCTTTCTCAAGGCTGGTGCCCCACCACTTGAGCCAGAGCTCCACTTCCAGCTTTTGGGTGGTTCATTGGAGAAAAGAGTCTCACAGACTTTCCGGCTTGACTTTGAACCGAGATCCTCAGACCTCAGCCTCCAGAAGAGCTAGGGTTACAGATGTGAGCCACTGGCGCCCAGTGCAGAAGGGGTGTGTGTGTGTGTGTGTGTGCGCGCACACGTGTGTGTGCGTGCTGTGACCAGGAGCTGAGGGCAGGCTGCACATGTCCATGTGTGTGCTTGCCTATGTGTATGTGTGTACACATGTAAGGCACACACGTGTGTGTGCAGGGTCTGCGAAGGGCAGGCTCTGTGTGTGCCCGCATCTGCACATGTGTGTGCATGCACGCAGGGGTGTGTGCAGTGTCTGCAGAGGCCAGGGGCGGGCAGGCTCTGTGTGTGCCTGCATCTGCACATGTGTGCATGCACGCACGGGTGTGTGCAAGGTCTGCGGAGGGCAGGCTCTGTGTGTGCCCGCATCTGCACATGTGTGTGCATGCACGCAGGGGTGTGTGCAGGCAGGCCGCCTGCCAGGGCCTGCAGATGGCCTCTGGGGCTCTGTGGGGTTTCCTGGCTGCCTTCCAGGGTCAAACAGATGACAGTGGGTGACGGTTTGTGAAGAAAGGAAATGGGGTGGTGTGCGTGGAGGGTGCTGCGTCTCTGGGGTCACTGTCCTTGCAACCCTGCAGGGAGAGGAAAAGACAAGGACATGGCCAGGGCTGCATGGCATCCACCCTGGGGTGTGGGCCTGGTGATTGGTGGAGCCCATCCAGACAGGCAGGTGGGTTGACCAATGGGCAGGAGCCCTTTGAGCCAGACAGGCATCCGGGCCAATGGGCAGCAGGCTGGGCGAAGGCCGACTGGGCAGGGCAGTTGGTGGGGAGAGGAGAGGCGCAGGAGGCCTCCAGCCAGCCAGCAGGGCTTCGGTGGACCTGGGGCCGGAGACGCTGGGTCGTGCGGAGGCCTCAGACTTGGCCATACCAGCCACACAGGTACCCGGCCTCAAACGTGCTGTCCAGGGACCAGGGGAAAGCGTTGGGGAAAGCGTTGTCCCCAGGGCTGTCCTCCCCATCCGGGTCCCCTGTTCCCCTTACCCCACCCTCGCTCTGTCCCCCTCCCCCTGTCCCTCTGCCTCTCCCTTCATCGGTCTCAGACTGTTTCTGAGTATCAGCCTTGCGCATCACATGGACACATGCAGTTAGGTCCTGGCTTGATGTGGGGTTCCAGGCCGCACAGTAGGTGGGCAAGGTCAGATTCCTTCCCTCGTGGGGCGCAGTGGAGGGGGTGAGGCATCCCTCCCTCCTCCGCCCCCCTCCCCTCATGGTGACAGTGGCCCGTCCGGGTTGTGTCCTCTAAGTGCACAGTTCCTTCCCTCGGTTGGAGTGGGGCTGGCAGGTCCCACAGTGGCTGTGGGTGTGAACCCGGGCTGTGGAGGCCTCTTGGGTGGGTGCGGGAGGCCAGGCCGCCGCTGTCCCCTCCCCTGGCCTGACCCCGTGCTCCACCTCCCCTCCCAGGGCCCCAGAGGCGTCCAGGCTGCCCCGTCATGGCTGCCGCTGCCGTGGCCGGGCTCATCCCCGTGCTGCACTCGGTGGCCGGCGACAAATCCGGCCACTACATCGGGCGGCAGCTGTGGTTCGGCCTCATCGCCATGTACGGCGTGGTGGTGTACGTGGTGCGCATGCCGTGGGCCCAGGTGTACGAGGATTTCTGGTGCCACGGCAACATCACCTACCCGTGCCGCATCGAGTGCTTCGAGAGGATCTTCAGCCGGCCGGTGACGGGGACCTGGTACTTCTTCTACTTCATCTTCCTGGCCCTCTTCTTCCTCATGGAGTTCTTCATGGCCCAGATGCGGCACAAGCAGGTCAAGGTGAAGTCGGCCGAGTCCCTGGCGGGCGAGGCGGAGGAGGGCTCCCTGGTGGCCATCCAGGAGCTGGCGCCCGCCCCCCGCAAGTCCCTGCTCAACTTCCACCGGGAGAAGATGCTGCTGCTGCTCTACCTGCTCTACTTCCTCCTGCAGGTGGCCGTGCAGGGCGTCTTCCTGGCCCTGCTGCTCTTCCAGCACCTGCCGGTGGTGCGGCGGGAGGCCACCCCGTGCAGCACGCCGGGCTGCCCCGGGCCCTACCTCTGCCTCCTCAGGTCCACCATGGAGAAACGCATGTCCATCTACACCCTGGCCACGCTGTCCTCCATGATCATCCTCTTCTGCCTCGGCTTCTTTGCCTACAGCATCCACCACTATCTGCTCAAGGGCATGTCCATCGCCCAGTTCATGATGGACACCAGGCCCTTCCCGCAGCGTGTCTGAGCCTCGAGGGAGGCCCCCCGCCCCGCACTCCGCCTCCCCCCCTCCGCTCCTCCACCCTGATGGCCTCCCAGCTGGCTGGCTGGCTGGCTTGCCTTTTTAAATAAACGTTTGCTGCGCCCCCTCTCCCTCTCCCCCGGGGGCTGGGCTGGGGTGGCCTCACCCTGAGGGGGTGGAGGCCCTGGCTAGGAGGGTGTGAGTGTGGGAGGGACGCCTGGCGTGCAGTCTGGTCACCTCAGTACCAGCCGTGCTGCAGGTGACTGGCCCCTGGGTGGCCTCGGGGACAGCGCCCAGGCCCAGAGTTCAAGCCCCATGACTGATCCAGAAACCAAAACACCGCTCCCAGTGTGCTTCTTTTCTGATCTGCCAGCGGTCCGCTTAGTTGAGTTTTTCCTTCTGTCTCACTTTCGGCCTGTGGAAGTGTTTCTACCAACCCTGTCACCAGAAGGAAGGGGCAGGTAACAGGACTCACGGCTGGCCTGCGTCAGCGGGACTGGGTTTGGAACACACGTTTGCATCAGCCTGCCTCCCCTTGGGAGAGTCAGAGACCACGGGGGTCTGGGAAGCTCAGCCGACATCAGTGACGCCCACAAGTGGGCCGACTGCCTTTCAGGGAAGGCCCCAAAGCTGTGCGAGGGCCCTGGGGCGAGGTGGCCACAGGGGAAAAGCTTAGCATTTCTGCCTCTGCCTGTAGCCCTGTCCTGGGGCTCCGAGTTCTCTCCTGAAAGCGCTCATTCTGCGTGTGCCCGTGTTAGCCGCTCTATTTCGCTGCCCCTCACCATTTACCTCATCAGCTGGTGTCCGGGGCAGCGGCCAGAACTGACACAGGGGGTCCGGGGAGGGGGGTTCTGGAGTCCCAGGGCCTCTGAGGGAGCTGAGAAAGTGAAGGGTTATGCAGTGACCAGCACACCGAGGCTGACATTGTTAAGAAATTTATTTGCAATTCTTGTTTTTTGTGGGTTTTGTTGGTTTTTTAAATAACATCATTCCTTAGATAAAAATGCAATCTTACAGGAATATACAGTAGCGTCTCACACAGAGAGGACTGGGAATCTTGTTTTCCTTCTCGGTTCTCCCACCTTGCTAGAAGGGGCAGCCCTGTGCGGGCCTGTGGGCGGGCGGGCAGGCGGGGCCCTTTGACAACCCGATTACTGGACCATTACAAACTGTACAACAGTATTTACAACAGTCAGACTGTGGTATGGTGGAGCCTGGAGGGGCAGAGGTGGGTGAGGGGGCTTCGTCCACACCCTTTACGCAGAGGGGTGCATCGCTTGGTAGCTCTGGTGGATTCTAATGCATCAACAATACCATGAGAGAGAAGGGGGGAGGGAGAGGGAGAGAGAGGGCGGGCAGTATCCAGGAAGTTGCCCCTGGGCTGCCTTCTGAAGGCGCCCCAGCTCCCGAGTCCCCTGGCCTGGGGTCTTGAGGGCGCCGCCTCCTCTTCTGGCTCTGAGGCTGGGCAGAGCTCCTCCAGGGGCTTGGCGCTGCTTACCCTCTTCCTCCAGGCCCCGAGGAACTCCCCAGGCTCAGATGGGGCGGGAGGACCCTTTCTGTCCATCTCTGGGCTCCCCCCCCCCAGGGACCCCTGCACCCCGGTCTCCCCTCCCCGGGGACAGCTGACAGTGACTCGCCAGCCCATGGCAGAGGGATTTTCTAAGATGGTAAAAATTTGGAGTGTGTGATTCGTGCCGGGTTCAGTGGCATGCCCCCTATTCCAGAAGCTCCCCACAACTCCACGACGTCCATTCTGAACACTGGGGGGGCAGGGCAGCCTGCAGGAGGCACACCCGCCTGCCGGGAGGGGACGTGGCTCTGGCTGTGGGACTTGCCGCTATCTGTCTGTCTGTCTACTCTTTGGCCTGGCCATCAGCGGGATTCTCACAGGACTATCTCAGGTCTGGTTCTGGCTTTCTGGGGGGCGGGAAGGGGGGGCGCGGTCTGACGCCCCCCTCATCTTCCAGGCCAGAGCCTCCACATGTCGCCATCAGACCTCTCCAAACCAGAGGAGGAAAAGGCCTTGGTCTTTTCCCACTGTAGCTTCCCTGTATTGGCTTCGCGATGAGAAGCGTGGTCTCGGAGGGCCTCGCTCGGCTCTTCTGTGCCTCTCACTGGGAGCTCCGTCAGGTGCCTGTGACTTGGTGTGTGTGCACGTGCATGTACGAAGTTGTCCACACACGCATGCAGTCCCTAGCGTTCCGATCGTAACAACCCAGGCTCTGCTACCCGGAACCACAAAGCGACCTTTCCTCACCTTGTAAACTAAAAGAGGCCCGGAGCAGAGGTGGCTTCACGGCCCAGGGGTCCGAGTCTGCCCAGGATCCTCTGTCCACCGCTCCCCACTCACCTGGCTGGGGGTACCAGAGGGGGTGACAGGGACGGAGGCAAGGGGAGGGCAGCGGGGGGGGGCATCTCTGCAGTGGCACGGCATGCTCCCCGGCCTTCCTGATGTCACTCACACATGGCTGCTGGAGTGGACTTTGGTGACAGAGCTCAGGGACCTTCGGGTTCCTCTGACTCTATTTCCCTCCAGTTCCTCCCAAACCAGCACTGGCTGGACTCCAGCTGGGTCGGGCAGGACGGGGTGCGGGCGGGGTCCACCCCTGCAGAGCACAGTAGACCTGAGGACCTGCAGGCCACCCACGGTCCCACGTGGGGACGCTCTGGTGGGAGGAGGGAGGAGGCCATCTAACACTTTCACCCTGACCTGGGGTTCAGCTTAGGAAGAAGGAAGGGGCTACAACCCCATGGCATCTGAATCAAACCGAGACCTAGGAAAAGTCTCTGTGAGCCACCAGGCCCAAGGGACCTGTTAGAATCAGGCAGGAGGGGGACAACTGGACTGGCTTCCTTCTGCAGAAGGCAGAGGAGGGACGTGGCTGAGCCTCAGGGACCAGCTGCCCGCGTGTGTGAGGCCACAGAGGAGACAGGGCCAAGCCCAGAGCAGGAAACGGAAGAGGCCCTGGCGACTTAAAACATCACAACACTTGATCCCACAAGGCCCGCTGGCACCCCAGGGCCTGAGAGGCACTGCAGGGGGATGGATAAACCTGGAAGACGGGCATCTGGGGGCCCGGAGCCCACAGCTGGCAGGCACATTCCTCCACTCAGGCCCACGTAGCCCACAAGGGAATGGCTTGTGGCTCTCATCACCTTTTCTGGAATTTCTAGCCGGCTTCGGGGGCGGGCGGGCCCTCTCTCCCCCAAGGCAGCCCACCCCCTTTCCTCATGGTTGAAGGTCAGTCAAAGGACTGCAAACAGAAGGCATCTGCCCTCCACCCAGGCCCAGGCTCACACGGGACGGGGACAGTGCTCCAGGGAGAGGGCAGGGGCTCACAGAGGGACGTCAGGTTGCACAATGTTCTGTTCAGGCCTCCTCCTCCCTCTTTCTCCCCCACAGAGAGTGACTGGAAAAGCATTCCCCCCACTTTCCTCCTCCATGCTGGCAGCTTCCTCTCTCCAGTACCACGGGTCAGAGGGCAGCAGTGTCCCTGGATCTCCCAAAGCAAACAAGGGGACAGAGGCAAACACAAGATATGCAAAATAGTACGGTGAGGGGGAGGGGGTGGGAGGCCAGAGTGAGCACTGGAGCAGAGCCAGGGATACAGGGCCTGGCCGCTCCTCTCCTCTCGCACAAACCACTGTCCTTCTGTCCCCAGTGGGGGCCGAACCCCAGGGCAGAGCCGGAGGTAAAGGGGGTCACACTCCAGATACAAAAGGGTTTACTTTACATGCAGCAAAGTGTACAAGAAGTGAATCTGGAAATAAACTCAGTTCATTATATTCGCTTGGCACAACTGCAATTCAGATTTTAAAAAAATATTTGAAAAATACTGAAACTGACCTGAATTCAAGTATAATGGTCCCTTCTGCAGAAAACACCATCAATGCAATAAAACGTGTTACACAGAGTAAATGGAAGCAAGATACCTTCTTGAGTTTTTTTTTTCTTCCTTAAATTTCTGTGGGTTTTCTTTTTGTTGTTTGTTTAAATACAGTTTTAATGCCAACACAACTCACAAGTGTAGTTTGAAGAAAAAAAAAAGGAAAGGATATTATTGCATTGTTTTTTGCATATCTTGTGGGACAGAAAATGCAAAGAGTTACTGATTCCCGTTTCAGAAGCAGAGACAGTGGTTTGTTTTTGCTTTCAAATGGCCTCAGGTTCGAACCTCCACAAGGTAAGAGCACACACCACTGCGGGTGCAAAATGCACACAGAGGGTCCACGAGGCACACGGGCGTGACACACACACACACACACACAGACGCACACTTTCTCTCCCCCGCTCATCAGCACACCTTGGGGGGGGGAGGCGGCATTCCTCCCCCATTACGTTTAAATTATAAAGCCGACCCAGACTCCACAGAAAGAAAAGGAAAGAGAGGAAAAGCGCCATCGCTTCGGCAGCCAGTGGCGTGAGTCCGTCCCCTCTGGGGAATAAAAAACATAGTGAAGGAATCTGATGGAGGCGGCCGGCCGGCGATCCCGCAGAAGGGAGAGCTGGGTGAGGGGCTGCGACGTCAGATAACACTGGAGAAACCCAGGGTTGCACCCCCAGCTGCAGCATGCTCTGGAGGGAAAGGCCAAACCCGGGGTGGGGGTGGAGGTGCAGGGGAGGTGGGGGGGCAGCTGGCGGGCCTGGGGATGTGGAAGGGGGCGGATCCAGGCCCGGGTCGGGGTGGGGGGTTCAGAGGGGATCCCAGACCCCGCTCTTCCTCCTCCCTCCTTCAGGCCTGGCCTCTGAGGAGGTCTGAACAGAATCTGTGCAAACAATTTGTTTTCACAAGTAGAGCTGGGGGACCTGGTGGGGGGGGGCGGGTCCTCCCAGGCTTCTGCGGGATCGAGGTCCCCCCATGGGCCTTCTGCCCCCCCACTCCGTCTCCCTCCCCGCCCCATCCCATCCTCCCCCAACAGAACGAATGAAGACGCTGTTCTGGTTGATTCCAGGTCTCGGGAACAGTGAGGCACTTCTGAAACGAACCCATTAGGAACATCGAGACAAATTAAAAACAATAACAACAGAAAAGACCCGCACGAGCGCGCATGTGCGTCCCCCTCCCCCCCAGCCAGGACTACAGGCTGCTGAAGTGCACCCGGCTGTCCGTGAGCTCTTCCTCCTCCTCCTCCTCCTCCTCCTCCTCCTCGCTCCGCCCCAAGGGGCACGTGCCCCTCGAGTCCTCCTGGCCGCCCGCCCGGGCTGGCCCCGGGTCCCTGCAGTTCACGAAAGGCAGGAGGGTGCCGTTGGGCCTGGGCTGGGCGCCCCCGCTGAGGATGCTGTCTGCAGCCCGGTCCATCTCCTCTGCGGTCAGCTCGCAGGCGTCCGCCAGCTCCTGAGTGGCCACCTCCAGGAACTTGGGATCTTGAGCAAAATGGCCCAGTCCTTCGGAAATCAAGACCTGAGGGGGGAGAGGGGCAGGGCCGGCGGGGCTCAGGTCACCCCTGCCTGGGGGCCTTCCTTGCCGCCCACCTCTCACGAGGCCCCTGTTCCCCTCGGCCGGGCCTTCCCGTGGCTCCCGCCCGGCCCGTGCCCACGGGGCCACCCCCTCGCCTCCCGGCCGCCTCACTCACCGCTTCCACCAGGCTGCTGGCGCTGCCGTGGAGGTGCCGGCCGGGTGGCCCGGCCTGGCAGGGCACCGTGAGGGATACGGGGCGGGCTCTCCGGGTCGTAGGCCCGGCTCCACGCCCCCCTCGGCACGGGGCGGCCTCGGCCCAGGAGCCGCAGTGGACGGACGGGAAGCTGCTGTTGAGTTTCTCGCTGGACTCGGCCCCCTCCAGCCGCAGGGTGGGGATGGGCTGCGGGGGCCAGCCACGCGGGCTGCCCGGTGTGGCGGGGGGCGTGGCGCACGGCCTGGGGAGCGGGGACGGGGGATGGCTTCTCTGCAGCAGGGGGCTCAAGCCCGCCACGGCCAGTGCCTGCGGACACAGGGAAAAGCAGTGACTGGCAGGCCGAGGCTGCCTGCCCACGGGCCACGTGGCCACGTGCGGAGGGGCCTGCGGCCTTCCCCAGGAAGCTGCCCCCTGCCCTGTCCGGGTCCCCCAGTCCTGGCCAGGAGCCACCCTGTTCACCAGGCACCACGGCCCACCCGTGTGTGTCTCGGGCATCCCCGACAGTCTCCTCGGCCACCGAGCTGTCACTGAACCCTGCGTCCAGCCTGCAGCCTGGCTGCCCTCTGGGGTCTGAGTCCTGTGATCAGCGTCACATATGTGGGAAAGCAGAGAGCATCGTGGGAAAGCCCAGCTCTGGGAGCCAGAGAGGACATGGATGTCACTGTGCAGCTGGGAGTTTGCAGAAAGGCACAAACTAAAGATCAAATCTCTCACCCACTATCACCATCAAACCAGAAGGGTGAAAACCACCTTATATATATGTATATATACACACACGCACGCGCACACATATATACATACATATGGACGTATGTATGTATACATTATATATTTTTTTCTCTTGGTTCAGTTCTGGGTAGGTTTGAGCCATGACCTGTGTGTGTATGTGTTGGTTCTGGGGCTTTAACTCTTGGCCTAGACGCTGTCCCTGAGCTCTTCAGCTCAAGGCCACCGCCCTACTCCTTGAGCCACAGCACCACTTCTGGTTTTCTGGTGGTTATTTGGAGATACGAGTCTCACGGGCTTTCACGCCCAGACTGGCTTTGAACCTTGAACCTCAGGTCTCAGCCTCCTCAGTAGCTGGGATGACAGGCGTGAGCCACTGGGCCCGGCTAGCTCTGCTTATTTTTGTGCCAGGGTCTCACTTTTTGCCCAGTCTCGCCTTTTGAACACAATCTCTAATGAGACAGGGCCACTGGCTTCCAGCTGCTGTGGGGTCAGCTTCGCTGGGCCCTCCCTGGCCGTCTTGTACTGACCATGAGGTTTGATTGACATTCCAAAGCCATTACAAATGCCACGGGATACAGAGGAGAGGCCGTGGCTGGGCAGTGCATAATGTAAACTTGGAGATTCCTGGAGGAGGGGCCAGCAGCCCCGCCCAGGCGCTGTGAGGACCCCCAGGGTGGGTGACCGGTGTGGGTGGGGGCATCTGTCTGCACCCCAGGGCAGCCTAGCCTAGCAGCGGTGCATGCAGGTACCTGGTGGTGTACCAGGTGCAGCGGCAGGACGGTCTTCTGAGCGATGTCTCCACCTTGGCTCTTCTGTCGTCTCAGACACTCCAGGTGGAAGGACGCCCTTCGACCTGCAAGGCCAGCGGGGGACGGGGATCAGAGCCAGGAGCAAGGCCTCCACCCTGCTCCCCACACAGCCCAGCTCTTTGGCATCGCCCAGGGGCCTGTGAGTCCCAGGCCTGGTCCCCGCTGGGCATTTGTGGCTGGGACGAGGGCGGAGCTTCAGGATGTGGGGCCAGTTGGGAAATGTGAGACCCCTGGCCATGGCCTCTTCTGCATATCAGGCCAGGAAATGAAGGGCATACCCCCCCCCCACTTCCTGCCTCACTCTGGGATCCCCAAAGTAACAGGGCCAAGTGGGCCATGGACCAAAACCTCCAACGCTGGGCCCCATGTGTTACATTGGGTCTGTTTTGTTTTTGTTGGATGTGGGGCTTGAACTCTGGGCCTGGGCGCTGTCCCCGAGTTCTTCAGCTCAAGGCTACCGCTCTACCCCTTTGAACCACAGCACCACTGTCCAAATTGGGTATCTTGATAACCTTTTTAAAATCGGTCACCTCGGCCGGGAGTTTGGCCTGGGTGGTAGAGTGCTCGTCTAGCATGCACAAAGACCCCGGTTCGATTTCCCGGTACCTCATACATAGAATAAAAGCCAGAAATGGTGCTGAGGCTCCAGTGGTAGAGCTCTCTGGCCTTGAGAAAGTCCAAGGACAGTGCCCCGGCCCTGAGCCCAAGCCCTAGGACTGGCAAAAAAAAAAAAAAAAAAAAAAATTGGATCACCTCAGGATTACTTTGGTACCGTATGGAAAAGCTGGCACACTCAGCTTCGGGAACCGGGTCTTGGCTGCAGTGGAAACCTTTCCAGCCGGTGTGGGGAGGTCGTCGGAGCCAGGACCACACTCGGGAGCCAGGCGCTACTCACCCAGGGAGGCCGAGCGGAGGAAACCTCTCTTGGGGGATTGCCGGAAGTCCCTCTTCTCCTCCTCGGGGGGTGTGAGTTGTCGGTTTTCATCATCCTGGGAGGGCAGGCTGCGACAGAGAACCCAGGCTTGTCCCTGAGGCCGGCAGTGTGAACCGAGCCGGGGAGAAGGGGACCCCGCGCTCGTGCCTGCACGCGCTTGGGCGTGTGGACCGGACAGCAGGCCTGTGCTGCCCCAGGAAGCCCTGCTGCATGTTTGGACCCAGGACGGAATCCCCTGGTGTCCAGCCTGCCTCATGGACACCGTCCCTGGTGTGTCCCCCCCGCCCTCCAGGCTGGACAGCTCCGAGCTGACTTCTGATCTAAGGCAAAGCACACAGGAAGGTGAGAAGATCTCGGCTCACAGGCCCTTTCAAGGGCCACCGAGGTCTCCATGTTTATACCACGGGGCCCTTGATGGCCCGAAAGCTCCAGGCTCGCTTAGGCTTACTGGTCGTCCGTCCCCCCTGACCTGTCCACAGCCAGGGGCCTGTGCTGTGACAACCACCACCAGATGGTACGGCAGAGCTGGGGGACCGGGGGTGCGTGTCCAGTGCTTCTAAGCCTTTTGTTATTTTGGCCCTTAGTTCCTTTTTCATAGGGTTTGCCACGATCGTTTACTTATTTGTGTTGCCTGGGTCCACTCCACTGCCCCCAGCACACTGACCCAGCAGCTGCAGAGGTCTGGGAGCTCAGGACGGGACCCTCACGTCTGCCACGTGCTTGGCTCTTCGGAATTAGCCAAGCACCTTCGTGATATGCGCATTATACACACATATAAATGTAATATACATGCATATATATACTATTTACTCGTGCTGATCCTGGGATTTAAGCTCAGGGCCTAGGTACTGAGATCTCAGAGCTTCCTAACTATTTGGTGAGTCTCCAGGAGCCCAGAGCTGATTGAGCAAGATAAAATCCAATTCTAGGTTAGGTAACCAGTGTTCAGATGAAAGGGACCATGTGTCAGACGAGAATGAGTTTAAGGAGTTCTGGGGATTTCTTCCTTCCTCTTGCCAGTCCTGGGGCTTGAACTCAGGGCCTGGGTCCTGAGCTTCGTTCGCTCAAGGCTAGAGCTCCACCTCTTGGGCCACAGCACCACGTTCAGCTTTTTCTGTATATGTGGTACTGAGGAATCGAACCCAGGGCTTTGTGCATGCTAGGCGAGCGCTCTACCACTGACCACACTCCAAGCCCCTTCTGGATTTGTGCCTTGCACCACAGAGGCAGGAGAGGGTCTGGAAGGCGTGGGTCGGTGGACTGATGAAGCCATGGATATGGCCGTATCCCGTGTCTCAGACACGCTGCAGCCCAGCTTCCCACAAGCAGGCCCGGGAGCTGTCGGGCGGCTCCCGGAACCGGGGAGGCGCAGTGTCGACCCTCTCTGCCCGCCTGGGGACCTGGGTCCCTGCTCTGCCACCGTTCCTCGGGGAGTAACTGCGTTTCCATCTTCTTGTAATTCTGCGTTTGGAGCTTCTGAGGTCATCTCTCGTCCTTACTCATGAAATGTCTCACTCTCCGCTTCTGGAAAGGAGGTCGCCGCCTGCAGGTGGCTCATGCTCTGTCATCCTAGACTGTGGTTCAAAGCCTGCCTGGACAGGGAAGAGTCCAAGAGACTCTTCTCTCCGACGAACCCAAAAAGCTGGCCATGGAGCTGTGGCTCAAGCGGTAGAGCGCCAGTCTTGAGAGGGGAAAAGAAGCTCAGGGATGGAGCCGAGGCACTGAGTCCGAGCCCTGCGACCCGGTCATATTCAACCCTCAGCCCGTCAGCCCCGGACCCGCTACGAGCCGGTTCCCGGGTCGCTGTTAACAGCAGCGGGCGTCGCATCAGAAAGTGCGGCTCTGCCCGTGGTTCTCGGAGACTTTCCGAAGTGAGGAAGGATGGCGCCACAAGAAGGCAGTATGAGGGGCTCGCCCCCCTGCTCGCGTCCGCCCTGCCCCCCCCCAGCCCCCCCCCACCCTGCCCTCTGCCCAGCCCGCGGAGCTCACGTCTCTGTGGCCAGCAGGCTGGGCTCGCTGCCGTACTCCCCGTCGCGGGTCCTCAGGTGGTCGTAGGTGGCCTCCTCCTGACACGTGGTGGCCAGCTGACTGTCCCGGGAGCGACACCTGCGGCGTCCGAGATGGAGACTCATCTCAGGCACGGAGAGCCTGCCCAGGCAGCCCGCGGGCTCAAGGCGCCCCGCGCGCACAGCCCTGCTCCCCTGCTCACCTCCTGGAGCCCAGCTTCCAGGCCAGCGGGGGGCTGTGGCCCTCCACGATGCTCACGCTCACGGTGCTGGGGTAGCCGCCCGGGCGCGGGAGGCGGCCCAGGGCCGTGTTGTTGGCATTGTTGATGTTGGCGTTGGAGCCCGTGGAGGAGTAGCTGCTCGGGGTGAACGTGGAGTCCACCAGCTTCTCGTGGGACGGGGACTCTGTGTCCGCTTGGTTGTTGGCCGTCTTGTTGATGTGCAGCGGGCGCTGGGCCGTGAAGGTCTGCGGGAAGGCGCTCCGGCCGTCGCTTTGGTGGTAGGCGGTGACGTGGTTGCCGAACAGGCCGCCGGCCCTCTGCAGGCGGGACAGGAGGGGTGGGTGGAGGGGAGCCCGTGGGGGGGGCAGGAAGGGGCCGCAGGCCCTGGGAGGCACCGGCAGTCAGGTGCGGGTGGGTGGGTCTCCCTCTGGGTCCCCCCCGGCCTGTGTGGGAGCAGGGCCGGTGCGGATGCAGGGCTGGGGGGCCACGGGGGTCCTCCCCGCAGCTGGCTGGGGTCTGAACCGGGGGGGTGAGGGGTGGGGGGAGCGCAGGGCCCGCGCCTACCCTGAAGATGTCGTCCTCCGAGGCGGCGGACACAGCCTCCTTCATGGCCTTGTCCAGCTCCTCCTCAGCTGTCAGGTCCCCCGAGATGGCCCGGCGGATCTCAGGCCCGATGTCATGGAGGGTGCGCAAGCCAGCCTGGAACCAGAGGGCACTGAGGACCGAGCCCGCAGCCAGGCCGCTGGTCAAACAGGGGAGGTGGGGAGGACGGGGGCTGGCCTCCCCGGAGGGGACGGGGGCTGGTCTCCCCGGGGAGGGGACGGGGGCTGGTCTCCCCCGGGGGACTGGGCTGGCCTCCCCGGGAGGGGATGGGGGCTGGCCTCCCCGGGAAGGGATGGGGGCTGGTCTCCCCACGGGGGACAGGCTGCCCCAGGGCACCCGTCACCCTCCAGTGGAGGGACACAACGGAAACCCCGTCAGTGGGCCTAGGAACGCCCAGGGGCCCAGAAAGCAGGCAGAACTGTGGGGTGCTGGAAAGGCTGGAGGGCCCTGCCCACCCCACCCGGGGCCGCCTCGAAAGGCTGGGGGCCCTGGAAGGGCACCCGTGAGGGGCTAGGACCCCATCCAGAGGGAGAGGAAGTGACCGGGGCCTCCCGTGGCCAGGGGGGCTCCTCTCGGCCTCACCTGCAGGGACAGCGCGTTCCTCTGCGAGGGTTTGCCCACCAGCCCCTGCTCTTTGCGCTTCTTGAATTTCCGGAAGTACTCCTGGATCAGGAAGGTGGCGTAGAACTTGCCAACCGTCACCTCATCATCTGAGACGAACGGAGAAGAGGGGAGTCAGGCGGGGAAAGTTCTGTCAGTGTCTATCCATCTATCATCTGTCTATCCGTCTATCTATCAATTATCTATCATCTATCTATCCATCTATTATCTATCATCTATTTATCCATCCATCTATCTATCCATCTATTATCTATCTATCATCTATCTATCTATCTGTCTATCCATCTATTATCTATCTACCTATCTATTATCTATCTATCCATCCATCCATCTGTGGGGAGCCGGATGGCACCTGTTTCCTGCCTCGCTCCTTGTAACTTATTTGGTATGTGAGTGCGAGGCCTTTACTCGTTACTAAGTATCAAGTTGCTCTTCAGTCTGCGCATGACGAAATAGGGCGTGACCAATCCCGAGTCTCAAAACGGCCTTAGCAACAGAGTAGCCAATGGTAGAGAGCCCCTTGTTCCTTGAATGTATATAAGCAGCTGCATTTCCCTGCCCAGCCCCTTTTCGCTTCCTGCTCTCCCTTCAACCAAAAGGCTCTCCATTAAAGTATGATTTGAGAAGAATCCTCGAGTGGTGGTCGTTCTTCCTCGCTGGTCGAGGAGCTCACCGCATCCATCCATCTATCAATCTATCCATCATCCATCTATCCATTCATCATCTGTCTATCTATCCATCTATCCATCTATCAATCTATCATCTATCCATTCATCCATCCATCTATCCATCTATCATCTGTCTATCCATCCATCCATCCATCCATCTATCCATCTATCAATCTATCATCTATCCATCCATCCATCCATCTATCCATCTATCAATCTATCATCTATCCATTCATCCATCCATCTATCCATCTATCATCTGTCTATCTATCTATCTATCATCTATCTATCCATTCATCCATCCATCCATCCATCTATCCATCTATCATCTATCCATTCATCCATCCATCCATCTATCCATCTATCATCTATCTATCCATCCATCCATCCATCCATCCATCCATCTATCCATCTATCATCTATCCATCCATCCATCCATCTATCCATCTATCAATCTATCATCTATCCATTCATCCATCCATCTATCCATCTATCATCTGTCTATCTATCTATCTATCATCTATCTATCCATCCATCCATCCATCCATCCATCCGTCAGTCCAGGGGTTGGAGGGGCCTTGGACGGGAGGGGATAGGGAGGGGAGGGCTGGGAGGTGACTGGATGAGGCAGGTGGGAGTTTGGCAGGTGAGGATGAGGCAGGATAAATAGGGGAAATGAGGCCTGGGGAAGGCAGTTCAGAAACCATCTAGGTTCCCAAGACAAGCAGTGAACGCACTCCTTCCGGAGAGACGCCCTTCTCACCCCGTGGGTGAGTGTGGCCTTCCGGGGAGAAGGCAGCCTCCCTCCGGTGTGCAGGCCTTCCGCCTCTCCAGGAGGAGCACCTGAGGGCAGGGTGCCTTCTGACCGGGGAAGAGCCGCCCCAAACATCCAGACACTCAGAAAGCACAGCAAAGACAGAGCGCCTCTCTCTGCACAGCTTTCAAGCCCAGCCCTCTGCCCAGAAATGCCCGGGAGCCCCCGGCTGTGTGGAGCCACGAGGCCCTCGTCCCTGGAGCCTGGCGGGCGGGCACTCACCGCCAGCCGGGGGGACGACCTGGTCCAGCAGCTTCATGCTGGTCCTCTTCCAGATCTTCTTGATGATGGCCCTTAGCTCCTCGTTGGCTTGCTCTAGGTTGCCTGAAGAGAGGGGGAAGGAGCCGCTGAATCAGGCAGAACGCTGGGGTGGGGGGGGTACGGAAGGGTCCCCGGGGTCTGAGGGAAGCCGGCAGGAGGAGTCTGGGGGTTCTGGGAGTGGGGAGGTCGAGTCCAGCTCTGCAGGTGGCCACAGGGCGGGCAGGCAGGGGGGCCCCGGTGGAGCAGGGGGGAGGTCCTGACCTTCCGTTTTGATCCTCAGGGCGGTCCGGACCAGGGCAAACAGGGTGGCGTTGAACATGACAGTCCCATCGCTGTTCAGGGGCATGTTCATGGAGACCAGACGCTGGGGGAGCGGGAGAGGCCGTTTGCCCTGTCTGCGCTCTCCTTTCTGGCACTCGGGGCCTCGGGTTTGCCCCTCCAGTGCCCTTCCTCTTGATTCACGCGCCTCCCCTCCCCTCCCTTGGGGACTGGACTGGTGTCCTCCCTTTCCCCCCAGCCACACGGGAGCTAACTGCCGGAGGCGTGGCTCAGGGGACGGCGTGCCAGCCTCGCGGGCACAGGGCCCTCGTCCAAACCCCATCAGAAGCCATCAGAAAGCGGCTTTGCCTTTGCGGCGCCCCTGGACACCTCCCGAGAAATCCCTTGTGGGATACATCGAGGGGTCCAAGTTAGAAAAGCGTGTGTAACCCAGAGGCCGTGGAGCAAGTCTGCAGACGTGCAGGGATCCCAGAGACTGAGCCTCAAGCCATCCCCCCCCCCGCCACCCCCACGGCCGTCCCCCCTCCACAGCGTCTCCTCCAGAACCCGCCCCGTCTCACTTTGCAGGCCACGCGGTGAGGGCACAGCTTCCCGAAACCCAGCGGGGGCTGGATCCGCCTGAGGAGCGTCACCACGTCCAGGTGCTTGATCCGGCCCCTGGGGGACCGGGAGGGAGGGTGGGCGGTCAGGGGCCTCGCCTGCCCCCCCCCATCGATGGCCGCCGGCTGGGGCCATCCGTCTCCCCAGGTGCATCTCCTGCCGGTCACTCACTGCGTGGACTGGGTCTGCTCTGGCCACCGCCCCCCCCCGGGCCTGGGGCAGGCGGCGTGTCCAGCCGTGCACCAAGCTGGCCGCCCTCGGATGCGTGGTGGGGGATGTGCTCCACCCCCCCCTCCCGGCAGCCCTCACCGCCCCCCCTGCCCCGGCATGCGCGTCGGGGTGGCCGCCCCCTCAGCACTCACTTGGCCTCAGGGTCGTACTCTGCCCAGATCCTTTTGAACTCGTCCAGGTGGTGCGGGCCCAGGATGGACCAGTCTCTCGTCAGGTAGTCGAAGTTGTCCATGATGACGGCCACAAAGAGGTTGATGATCTGCGGAGGGCGGCCGGGTCACGGTCCCCGCGGGACCCAACCCTGCTCAGCCCAGGAGCTGGGACCCGGACGCCAGGATGGCACCCACAGCTGCAGCTCACGGGGAAGGCACAGAGCCCTGCTCTCCATCCAGCCCCCCCCCAGCCTCCGCCCCCCAACCCCCTCACCAGGAAGGCACAGAGCATGTAGAAACTGATGAAGTAGAAGACGGCGAAGCTGCTGCCGCAGGGCGCGGCCCCCTCCGCCTCCCCCTCCACGCTGGGGCTGGGCTCCGACTCCGGGGCGCACTTCTTGCCTGGCATGCAGGCCAGCATGATGTCCTGCCAGGCCTCTCCTGTGGCACACCTGCAGCGGGGAGGGCAGACGCCCTGATGCACCTCCCGCCGCCGCTGCAGCCTCCGGGCCTCTGGGCCTCCTGGCCCAGGAGCCCGGCGCTCTGGCTGAGCCGCGGGCTGGCGTGGGGCCGGGTGGGCGGCCTGGGCGTGCTGACCCCCCCGAGCACGGCCCTGCTGTCCCCAGCCCGCCCCTCGGGACCTGCCCACTTGGGCAGCCTACCTTCCTTCCTCCCTTCCTCCCCTGCTCCCTCCTTCCCTTCCTCCCTCCCTGACCCAGGAGGGAGGGAGGGGGGGGACCCACCTGAAGAGCAGCAGCACGGCCTGGGGAAAGGTCTGGAAGTTGTTGTTCCGGTTGATTTCCGTGGTGTCGTTCAGGGCAATTTTCCCAAACACCTGGCAGGAGAGGGGAAGAGGTCAGCGCAGGGCAGGCTGACCAGCCCATCTGGAGAACGGCCCTGGGGGCGCAGGAGGTGGGCAGGACCAGGACCCCGCCCTGGCTGGGATGGAGGCTGACCCCTGTGACCCCAGCCACCCAGAAAGCAGTCAAGGCTTGAGGTTAGCCAGGCCCCAATCTCTATCAATGAGCGAAGGGACACAGGCTGGTGGGGCTCAGACAGGAGGACTGTGTTCAAAGCTCCTCCCCTGCAAACATGTGGGACTCCAGCCAAGCAGACAGCTCGAGAAGAGAAGAAGGGATGCATGGGTACAGTCGAGAGGCCTGCTTCCCAAGCGGTGAGGTCTGCAGCGAACAACTAGTGTGGGTTAATATATGTGTGTGTGCTGCTGTTGGTTTGCTTTCAGAGGCCCACTGTACAGCTCTGGGGTGAGGAGGAACCCACGCCTGGGCCACAGGGAGGGAAACTGAGTCTCTGAGCTTTGTCCTTGCTGGAGGTTCTTAGCCTGCTGCCTACAGGATGTCCTGCTCTGGTCACCCTGCCCAGCAGTGAGGAGCCTGAGCTAGAAGAAATCAGGGAGGTGGGGAAGGGAGGAGGGAGAGAGGGAGGGAAGAGAGGAGGGAAGGGAGGAGGGAGGGGAGGAGGGAAGGAGGGGAGGAGGGAAGGGAGGGAGGAGGGGAGGAGGTAAGGGAGGAGGGAAAGAGGGAGGAAAGAGAGGAGGGAAGGGAGGAGGGAGGGGAGGAGGGAAGGGAGGAGGGAGGGAGGGAGGAGGGAGGGAGGGAGGGAGAGAGGGAGGGAGGGAGGGCGGGAAGGCGCCCACCTGCATGCCAATCACAGCGTAGATGAAGAAGAGCATTACGATCAGGAGAGCCACATAGGGCAGGGCCTGGTAGGAAGAAGAGGGAGTGTGAGGCCCTGGCTGGCCGGTCCCCTCCCAGGGACTCTGGGTCCCCCTGCCAGCAGCCACCAGCTGCTGCCTGGCGTGGGATGGGGCCACTTTGAAAGTCCCCACAGAAGCTGGGCAGAGCCTGAGAGGCCAGTGCCGACCCCTGGGTCACAACTTATTTACTGGTATGGAGCTGGGGCCCGGGGCCGGCACACGCCAAGCCAGCCACTCTACCACGGGGCCACACGTCCGGCCTGTGGCCTGCAGAATGGCGGTTTGTGGGCACTGGGACCTGTCACCCAGCCTCTCTGGGCCTCAGCAACGACGGCTCGCGAGTGCTCACCGCAAGATGGCGCCATGAGAACGCGAGATGCCTGCTCTTCCCGCCCGTACGGTACCGCCTGGCCTGGCTCAGGTCCCCCAGCTGGGGCCCCCCCCGGGGACCTGCTGCCTCTTCCCAGGCTGGTGTCTGTACCCATGCACACATGTGTGCGCGCGCACACACACACACGTCTCCAGGGACCACGGGCAGGGCCAGGCTGGACTTGGCTCCCATCCGCTGGGCTTCCCACCTTGTTAAGAGGAGCCCGGGTCAGGGCCTGGCTGGGCCCTAGGGCCCCTGCCCACTGGCCCGAGGGCGTGAGCCTGGCAGGACTCGGCTCTGCCTTTTCGGCACTCTCCGTCCTGAGGCAGCCACGCCACGTCACTCACGGCTGGGGCGGGGCAGCCCCACCCCTGAGCCCCTTCCTTCCTGCCCCCCCCCGCCGTGGGGACAGAGGAGAGGCGGGTGGGGGGTGGAGGGACCCACCTGGAAGGACTTGATGAAAGTCCAGAGCAGCGTGCGGATGCCCTCTCCCCGGCTCAGCAGCTTGACCAGGCGCATGACCCGGAAGAGGCGGAAGAAGGTGATGGAGATGCGAGAGTTCTCCTCCAGGTTCTGGAAGCCCAGGCCACGGGGGGGGGGGGGAGCGGTTAGCAGTCGGAGGGGTGGGAGGACGCAGGATGGGGGGGTGGGGGGCATCTGAGAAGCACAGCCCTGGGCAGAGGCCGGCTGCACCAGGGTCTTCCTAGCTCCCTACTGCCCGGTTGGAGGTGGGAGTTGGTTGGCAGCCAGGCCGAGTCCCCGTGCGGGGACTCCATCTCTGCTGGATGTGCAGCCAGGCTTCTCTCCCTGGCTCTGAGTCTCTGCGGGCGCTGGGTGGAGCAGGGCTCCCTCCCGCTGTCCGTATGGGGGGGGGCTGCCCTGTGGGACCCTCGTGCCTGCTTCTCTCTGCCGCCTTTCTGATGTGTGTGTGTGGGGGAGGGGGGGGCAGTCCTGGGGCCTGAACTCAGGGCTCTGGTGCTGTCTCTTGAGTGTCTCTGGCTCAAGGCTAACGCTGTATCACTTTGTGGGTGGCTTTGTTTGAAACTGGAGCTGAGCGTCTCAGGGACACCCCTTCCCAGGACCTCCAGATCCCAGGCTCCTGAGGGCCAGGGCTGCAGGAGTGAGCTGGCCGGTGCCAGCACTGCTGTGGTCTGCTGAGGCCTCGTGGGTCCAGAGCGGCTGCCCTCCTGGACCCAGACCCTGTGCCGCTGGGGGCTGGGGGAGGGGGGAGGGAGGACTGCCACACACAGAAAACACTAGAAAAGCCCAGGTTTGTGTGAAGGCCCTCGAGGACACCCCTTGGGGGGGGTGGATCCTCTATGGAGTCCTGGAAGTGGACAAGGGAGGGGAGGGCATGGAGGCCAAGACAAGTGGAGGAGGGCTAAGGAGCTGCGCTGCTGGAAGGGTGGGCGGGGGGGGGGGAATCTCTACATAACCCACTGCCCTGCCACTCTGCCTCCACACCTGAGCACAGGCCTGCCTGGCCCCTGCCTCTCCTGGCCTGCAGAGCCCCAGGGCCAGCACAGTCAGGACATGGCGGGCACATGGCTGGGGTGTGCAGAGACTTCAAGCTCAGCTGCGCCTCCAGTGGCCTCACTCACTCCCAGAGCCCATGGGAGCTGGCGGCTGCAGAGGCAGAGCCTGCCCAAGACGCCAACTCCCCAGGGCAGCCTGAAGCCCTCAGGACGTGTGACCGGAGCTAGCTCTGGGGTCCGCTCTCTCCCAGGCTCGCACACACAGCACCCCCCTCCCGCCCCCCAACACAGGCAGGCAAGGAAAAGAAGGGAGGACGGGGTGGGGGGAGGTCAAGGCTCCCGGAGAGGCTGGACGGGGAGGGGGAGGGGGAGAGGGGGCGTGGTCGGGGGTTTGGTCTTACCATGGTGGGAGAGCATTGGGTACGATCAGCTGGCTTTAAAGAAAGGCAGACAGAGATAAGCTGTAATGAGTCTCCACGGAGGACGAGGGCCGCCTCGCTAGGTCTCGGCTAACACAGTGGCAGAAGAGGGCACGGGAAACACGTGAAAGAAATCACACGAGCCAGGGCCTAGCCCGGCCTGGGGCTCGTGAGGGCCGGTGGGTGAGCCTGGAGGAGCCGCTGGCCACGCGGTCAGCAGCCCACACCCGGGACGGAGGAGCAGGGGCACTGGCTGTTCAGACTCCATGCACACTAACCCTTCGGGCCTGGAGCCCTCTGCACTTTGACCCCCCTCCCCCCGCCGGCACAGGGGTACTGAGGCACAAAGATGGCTGGCTGCAGTCCCCAAAGGCCGAGGCTGCTTAGTTCAGGGGGTGGGAATGGAACCTTAAACTGTCACACAAGGCCACCAACCCTCCTCGGGGAGCTGCGAGGCCCGGTGGCCCAGGGCCTGGCCCCGTTAGGGTTGGATGGTTTTTCTAATCCCGGAGGCCCGACCTACAGTGTAAGGTATTATTGTCGTCAGTGCTCCAGAAAGTTACTGTTCATCTGGGGGCAGAGCTGCAGTGAAGCAGGGCACACACTCGGCTTCCCCGCTGGGAAATGTCGGGGAGACAGCCCTCTTTCAGGGCCCAGCCCTCCACGGCCCCCGACCACGGCCCAGGCTCTCTGCCTTCCAGGCCTCTCCTCTCCCAGCCAGCTGGCTATGGTTCTCTTTTTAAAGTACAGATGAGGAAATATGAAAAGGGAATTTTAGTGGGAGGAAGTACAGTGTGCAAACTAGACACACCCCCGCCCCTCGAAGCCGGAAGACACATTTGTATCGGCAAACACTTGAAAAAAAATGTCCCACGGAGAATCAGGGCTGGGAGAGGAAGGGAAGAGGGAGGGGCCACCCAGGCCTCAGTTTCTCCTAGCTCCAGGTCAGCCCTCAGGCCTTGGGGTATGTCTAATGGGCTGATATTTAACATAAAGACAGACAGACAGAACACACACACACACACACACACACACACACACACACACACACACACACACACACACGGCTGTGTCAAAGCACCCATAAGCCCTTTCCCACTGGTGAGTAACGGCTGCGGTGACAGCCACACGTAGGCGTCTGTCGGCGCCTTTCTGTCCACCCCCATCCTTGGCCCCCACATCATGCAGTGGGGGACTGGGGGGGCGCTGGCTCCTGTGCCAGGGAGGCAGATGGAGTTCCCAGAGGGCTGTGCCCCGGCTCCCCTCCGAGGTCCCCGGAAAACCACTTCCAAGGACCTTGAGCAGGAGTTGCAAGGTTTTCTGGGTCACAACTCCAAGCTCACCAGCTCCCTTAGTTTGCCTAAAACCAACCTCTGGCTGCAGAGGATTGGAAAAAAAAAGAACAAGAAAAACATAAAAAAGAGAACACCAGGATTTGATGGGGAGGCCTGCTGGGGGTCTGCAGACACCTTTCCTGGCTGGCTGGCCTCTTGTTGCTCTCTACACTCTGCCCTGCAGGAACGCCAGCGGTCTTCTTAACCTCTCTTTCCCTCACTTTCTGCATCTCCAGGGAGGGAGGGAGGGAGGGAGGGAGGACAGGCTCCCTCCTTAAAAAAGCAGCCCTCTCCGGGGGCCGTGTGTGTGTGTGTGTGTGTGTGTGTGTGTGTGTGTGTGTGTGTGTGTGTGTGTGTGTGTGTGTGTGTGTAATATGTGTGGATGGTATGTGGCTCACACCTTCCTGCCCTGGCTTCCCTCCTGGCACGGCCTGACAGGTGGCAAGGCGCGGCTGGGAAAGGCGTCTCACGCTCAGCCCCTTCCGCCTTCACGTCGTTTTTCAAATCGGGCCTTGCGTTCGGGCTTGAGCCAGCCTGGCTGGCCAGCCTCCTTCTTCCCGTTTTGCTTGTTTGTCGAGATGGAGTTCTTACTAACTTTTTGAGCAAGCTAGCCTTGAACTACGCTCTTCCCTGCCTCCTGGGTCACCAGGATTAGAGGCAAATCCCTGTCTCACTGTAAAAATCCCCATGTCTTACAATAAAACCGATGTGTAGAATATGCCGCAGGCCAGACAGTTTTCTAAAGGATCGCACTGGGAAGGGAAAGACCCTGTGCTGCCTCTCAGACTCTAGTAACCCCAAGGCAGAGCCAGGTGGGTGCAGAGGCCATCACTCCCTGCCATGTGCCACCCCTCCAGCTCGCTGGAGCCCCAGAGTGCGGTGAGAACTGGGCCCGGGTCCGGGCCTGCAGGGGCTTCGGAGCTGCGGGCCTGCTCTGGTCCGGCCGCCCCTGCTGTGTCTCCTGGCCTAAGCAGTGGGCAGCAAGGACACTCAAGTGTCCTTGGCTGGAGGCCACCTGAGTCAGGCCAAGGAGATGGGCTTGGTTAGGGGCCAGGACTCCAGGCTACCCGAGTAGGGGTTTGGAGAATGTGTGCTTTGCTGTGGAGCCATAGTCTTTACCCTTTCTCAGCTTCAAACACTAAAAACTGCTATAAATGTCCCAGTCCTTCATCTCAGGGCATTTTCATAACAGAAAGATCAACCGTGGACCGGCTTCCTGACCTCAAGCCCTCATTCCCTTTCCACAGCCTCCCTACTGCCTCAGCAACACTTTGTTCTTTCTGTTCCAAGGCCACCAGGAAAACGTCTGGGTGAGACATGGAGAGAGGCTGGGGGAGAAGGAAGCAGGTAACGGACAAACCGTTCTTGTTCAGAAACGAAAAACAAAACAACAAAATGACCGACCCTCTGGAAGAAGATACGGAGGGAGAAAGCCTGGGGTGGGGGGATCGGGGAGATCAGAGCCACACACGGTGAGGGTGGGTGGGAGACGGGGAGCTCAGGTCCCGGGGAGGCTGAGACCGGCTCTGCCGCCTGGGGAGTCATCCAGCCGCCACCTCAGAGCCTCTGGCAATAGCACCTCCCCATACAGCCACTTTGAGTGCAGAAATTCTGTTCTCTAGACCGCACAGCACTGGGGCTGCCATGAGACTCCTGCAGAACCACCACTGACAGCATCAGTGGAGGGCCCATCGCAAAAGCAATCTGAGGCCGGGCGCAGTGACTCACGCCTGTCATCCCAGCTACTCAGGAGGCTGAGATCTGAGGATCATGGTTCAAAGCCAGCCTGGACACTAAAGGTCCATGAGACTCTGATCTCCCATGAACCACCAGAAGTGGGCCGGTGGCTCCAGGGGTAGGGCGGTAGCCTTGAACTAAATAGTTCAGGAACAGTGCTCAGACCCAGAGTCCAAGCCTCACAACTGACCCCCAACCCCCCCCAAAAAAAAGAAAAAAAGAAAAAGTAATCTGAGGATAAACTAGAAGCAAAGCGCGCGCGCACGCGCGCACACACACACACACACACGCACACACACAACGATCACCCAGGTTCCTAGGGGCAGGGACAATTGGGATGAAGTGGCCCAGGGAGAGGATGTCAGAGATTCAGGGGAGCAGAGGTTGCTGAAGCCAGCAGGGGAGGCCGGGATGGGGGCCGGGCCAGTGTTTTTTCTTCCATGCTGCTATGTAGTCTCAGCCCCACAGTTTGTGCAAATGTGATCAAATCTCTTCACAGAGGAAAAACAGTGACAGGAAAACAAGTGGACAACACATGTTCAGGACTAACTGCAAGAGAGGGTTTGCCTGAAGGGAGCGAAGGCTCACCCGCGCCCGGTAACAGGAAGACGGGTGCGGGAGGTGGAAGGAGCGGGGAGGAGGTGTATGGGAGGGGCTGGCTCTGGGAGAAGAAGGCACGGGGGCCTCCAGGTACTGGGCTGGGGTCTGCCTGATGTCAGGAGCTGGGGCCGAAGAGGAAGGGGGTGAGGGATACCAGTCCGGGGTGCAGCAGTTCTGCTAGGCACTTACAGCTTACCCACGTGGGCTGCTCAATACAAATCTTTTTTTTTTCTTTTGTGCCAGTCCTGGGGCTTGAACTCACTCAGGGCCTGGATTCCACGCCTTGGCTTTAAACCTGGATTCTCAGGTCTCAGCCTCTAAGGACGACAAGGCATGAGCCAGCACGCCCTGGGCTTACTGACATTAGAACTGGATCAGAGGCCCTGTGGTGCAGGGATGAGCAGGGGGGGGGGGGGAGAAGACAAAGCGGGCCTGACAGTCCAGGCGGGGTCCTGGCCTCTTGAGGGGGTGCCTGCCTATGAGAGCTCTTTCTAGGATGGGAGGGGAGTGGGAGGGGAAGGGAGGGGGCTGGTGTGGGGGGAGGGGGAGTTGGGGTTCTAGGAACCCCGGGTCCCCTGTCCCAGCAGCTGCCCAGAATTTTCCGTCCTCCTCAATCCACCATCCCCAGAGCTGCAGTCATGCCAGGCTGAGTGTTAGGGGAGAGGGAAAGAGGAGGGTGAGGGGAGAAGAGGAGAAGTGCTAATGCATTCCCAAAGTAAACAACAAAAAGAGAACAAAGCAATAAGGGGGGGGGATAATCAGAACCCATGTAAACAACAACAGCAACAACCAAACAAAAACAAAAAAAGGAGGCGGTGGGGGCCGGTGGGGGAGATTAAAAAAAAAATGAAGGACAAAATAAAGCAGGGAGGGAGCGACAGGGACAGATGGACAGACGATGGACGGACGGATGGACGGATGGACGTGGGAGGGGAGGGAAGGACGGCTGGGCCACAGTACTACTTACGTGCACCTCGGTGATTGCTATGTCAACAATGCTACCCACAACAATCAAGGCGTCAAATGTATTCCATGCATCACAGAAATAGTGCTGCATGAGGCAGAGGAGCCAGGAGGAGGGGGGGGCAGGGAAGAAAAAACAAAACAAAAAAACCAACAACAAAAGAAAAAAAACAAAACAAAAACAGCAGGGAGGAGGGGAAATGAAAACAAAACGAAAGGCGTGAAAGAAAGGAGAGAAGAGAAAAAAAATGAGAAAAGAAAGAGGTTACGAGGGCATATTAAACTCTCTTACCACTCTACATAATTCTGGCGGCTCAAACCTGGGCAAACCTGGTTTTCGCAGGGCGGAGAGGCCTGACAAAAGCTGGGTTAGTTCCAAGGGCACACTGGTGGCCGCCGGCCCTTGGCTCTGCTCGCCGTGGGCTTGGGCCCCAGCACAGCTGGGCAGGGCTGGCATAATTGGAAAAAAAAAAAAAAAGAAAAAAGAAAAAAAGGAGGACAAACTCCCACTTTTTTTCCCCACAAGGCGACGGCAGGTTCAATGAAAAGCATGACTGGAGGCGGGTAAAAAACAGAAAATTAAAAAAAGAAAAACAACATAAAAGGAGATAAAGAGAAATGAGAGAGAAAGAGAGAGGAGCAGAGGAGGCCGAGAGAAGGGGAGGGGGCTTCCCTGGGTGGGGTGGAGTAATACTCACATTAGTTTCACTGAGAATGACATCGATTATGCTCCCAATCACGATGAGGAAGTCAAAAACATTCCAGGGATCACTAAAGTAACCCTACATGAGGGAGGGGCAGGCAGGATGGGGTTAAAAAGGAATATTAGACAGACAAGAACAGAGCCACATCACCACCAGAATAACTGTCCAGGCACCTCGGGGTGGCTGCTGGGAACTTCCAAATTGTCCCCAGGCTAGCCAGGAGCCCAGACGGCGGGGAGAGAGTGGCGGGGATGGGTTCAGAGCACCCCCCTCCTCCTGCCTTGCCTTTCCTAGCTCACAGGATCCTGGCCTCTCAGGTCTGTTCTGCCTCTCACCATCCTCCACAAGGGATCCTTCTTATCCCGGTAGGCCAAGGCAGGCTGGGGCACACAACTGAGCAAGGCTCAAGGCATAATCAGGCCCAGGCCCGGCTCTGTCTGTTGGGAAGCAGGGAGGAGGTGAGGGGATGGGGTTCTGTGGGGATGTTGGAATGAAGGCAGACGGTGTAAAAGCCGTGGAGACTGGTGTGGGCCAGAGGGCAGATAGGCAGTCTGGGCAGCGCTAGGGCTGCTTCACTCAGCCAGTGTCATCCACGGTGAGTGAATGGGACAGCGTACTCGTGCTCACATGCGCATATGCTCAGACCTGCCCTACAGGAGACAGATGGATGAACCTGGTCGGAAGCTGTCCTAGTGTCCAGGCCAGGCTGTCAGAGGTGTCTTCTGAGCCACGCCCAGCCTACCAAAATACCATCCAAAGTGGGAAAAGTTACCCTAGACTTTCCCAGACTTGGTGGGTGAGGCTGGGTTGGGTATGAAAGTAGCAGAGCCTCGGAGGGACTTGTACAATGGAAGGGGACAGTGGTATGCCACCCTGCCACTAGCCCATTGATGTGGGATTTCTTTGTTTGACACCTCATTTAGGGACAAAAAAATTAACAAACGTTCACAAAAGACTCTTTGGGAGATTTTGTGGACAACTGGTCAACCCAGGAATAGGCCACGCCAGATGCCCCTGAGGGAGCCAGGACTCCTGGCTTTATGAAGAGCTGGCTGGGCTTTGGGATGCTGACCATTCACCTCGCAGGAAAGCCAGGGGTCTTGGGACCCATATTCTGTAACTTCCTGGGTGCAAGGGCATAGCTCAGGATGGCCCCTATCGGCTAGTAGAAGGATGTGTCTTCTCTAAGAAAGGAATTTGTTCCCTTCCTTTCCCAGGAAGTGACCAAAAGGGGACAAGACAGACCAGGCCATATTTGTTCAGCAAGACTGGCATTTCCCCGTTCTCTGAGCTTTCCCAGAAGAGGCAGGATGGTTATAAAGTGGGGAGGGTGCTTTGAGAGCTCCCTGGCCTCCCCCGCTCCAAGGTTTCTCCTCTGCTTTCTCACCCTCTGCCTTCTCTCATTTCCTTCTGGCTCCAGGCTGCTCCCTTACCTTCTCCACTCCCCAGACAAGCCCTCCTTCTGAAGGGACTGTCCACTGCCCACTGTCCCAGGGCAGTTATTCTTAGCCTGGAGGTCAGGTCATGGGGGAAAGAGCCTCTCCGTTCCCAGGCATCTCTGCCAAAAGGAAACGGACAGCAGCCACCTCGGGGTTTTGGGCAGCCAGACAAGGGGAGCAGGGCCAGCCAGGGCATGGGCGAGGTGAAGGGCAGCCTGGAGTCACGGCTCTTGAGTTCACTTCCCAGAACTTTCTTTCCAACCATGCCAGAGCCTTTGAGGCACCAGTTACGTCATATGCCGTGTGTAAGGAGCCATTGACTTTCTCCCAGGTCCTCAGACATTGCTCACAGAACTAAAGGAGAGCACTGACTTCAGGGAGGTGGGGGGAACTGGGAGCTACACATTTCTGTGTGGTTTAAAATTGGATTTTGGAAGCCCGCTGGGGATTCTGTCTAGAGGCTAACACCATCTTTGTGGGTGGAGCTCACAGTGAGAAGGGGAGGGAGGGTGAGGAAGAGAAGGGAGAGAAACAAGAAGAGAAGGATCCAGGGTCACTGGGCAACAACCTAGAAAATCCGGTAATCAGATGTTATTGGGGGTGAGTGGGGCCGGGGGAGAGGCAGGAGGGCGAGAGGCAGTGTTCAAGGAGGGAGAGTCCTTTTCCCGTCCACCAGAGACCTGCAACAAGACGGGGAGGTTCACCAGGATGCTGCACCACCTTTGAGAGAGGAGAGAAGGGAAGGAAGAGAGCAGAGAAAAGGCTACGTATCGAAAAGCAGACAGACACACACGCACATGTAGGGTTAGTCAGCGGCCGTATACCAGGGCAAGGGGCTGAGACTCCAAGGGACTCTGTCCCTTTCCCGGTTCTGCACCTGTGCTATCTGTTCTCTGGGTGTGCAGACAGAAAGGGCCTTGCACGCACTCCTTTGAGCACAGCTCTTCCCTCCAACCCCAGCTCTGTGCGACTGGGTCCTGGTTGCCTCCCGCCCCGCCCCCCCGGGCCTTTGATGGACCTCTCTGTCCTCTGCCAAACTCCCCGCTTAGCCTCAAAGGCTACAGAAACCAATCAACTCCCTTGTGGCTAAGGGCTCTCTTGGAGCCAGCCCTGAAGGAACACAGGCCCAGCCGCACGCAGGGGTGAGGAGGTGCATCCAGGAGGGTGGAGAGTCCCTTCAAGCAGCAGCTTTGTCCCCTGACCCATCCACCAACCTTCCCATCCCTCTGTTCCACCAACTGCCCCTCCCTCCCTCCTATCGGGACCTTGAAGATGGTTTCGGGTCCAGCTCTCGGCTCTCCATTCTGTCAGCCTCTTCCTCCCAAGTTCAACCAACACAGCCTCCCACCCACTCCACACCCCACCCCGCAAACACAGCCCATGGCCACCATTTTGGTGCACAGCTTGCCCAAGGGAGATACCTGGCCAAGTCCTTGCATGGGTGGGTTTGAGAGGAATCCCTACACTGGGAATGTGAGCTTGGTGCTCTCTCTCTCTCTCTCTCTCTCTCTCTCTCTCTCTCTCTCTCTCTCTCTCTCTCTCTCTCACACACACACACACACACACACACCCCTCCTATTTGATGAAAACCATTGGTAACTGGGGCTTTGGGGTGTAACAGAGGAGGGAGGAGGCAATACTATTTTTTTTTCTTTTACAAAATCAGTGTGACCCAAACAAGGTCTGTCATACCCTTCTTCCTCCAGGTAACTGAGCTTCCAATATTGGGGAGTTAGGGCTGGGGGAAAGGTTTTCTGGGGTTCCCCCGAGGGTGGCAAACCAAACCTCTTACTGTCCAGCACCTCAGCACCGCACAGGGTAGGGGATGGGAAAAGACTGGTGTTCACAGCCCTGGAAACCATTCCCTGTCCATCCTCCTGATCCTTTCCACTGGGTGCAATTCTTCCTTCAGACTCCCAGGTCTCTGAAGATGAGGCCGGAGGATGGGATGGTTTCTGTCCCCGAGGCCCCATTCTCATTATAACTGGCTTCCATCCACTAGACTCCACCCCCAATGACCTAACTCCCTCCCACTAGGCTTTGCCTCCACCAGCCCCACATAACAGCATTATTTCTTGAGCAAACAACCTCTCTGTGCCTCGCTTCTCCCACCCAGCAAATAGAATCAACTGCTGGGTTAAGGTGGGGTGACACTAGCTCATACAGAGCCACGCCTGCTCTGAAGAAATAGCTGTGGTCATCGCTAGGGAGTTTTTCTCCTAGGTAAGCGGGACTTAGGTTCCCTTTGGACTGAGTAGAATAAGAAGCAAAGGAGAAGGGAAGAAGAAGATCTTTCTAGAGTCCTCTGTCCATTGTCTCCTTAAGGCCCTCTGGATAAAATCTGGCTGGTACTGTTGAGATTGGTGACTGCTTGCAGGCTCTCATGGCCATTTTGTTAGACTCAAGTTTGTGTCGACAGATGAGTGCCAGAGTCCTGCTTCCCCTTTGCCCCGAGCAGAGCTGACTGTCTCAGGAGAAGTCTGAGCCTCCTTGTACTACGCTGGCGGTCAGAAGGAGTCCACAGGCGGCCTGTGTTCTTTATTCTTAGGAATTCCAGGGTAGAAAGTTTCTTGGCTACCATCATTTCCCCTCTTTCCCTGCTCTGTCGCTTCCTTCGAGCGGTGTCTCCAAACCCAGAGCCAAGCCAAGGAGCAGACCAGGAGTCCAGGGCACGTTTCCAGGCAGAGATCAGGAAAGAAGCAGGGGGTGCAGCAGCCCCACAGAACCTCAGCGAGTGCCTGATGGTGGGGTTCGGGGTGGGCCACGTTGACATCAAGCTGGGATAATATTAGTCGCATGGCCCAGAGATGCCATTTAGACATCACAGTGATCATGGGAATTAGTGGCGCCCGATGGCGAAGGCACAGCTGCAGCGGGACCAGAGCCCAAGAGGCGGTGGGAGGATGGGGAGGAGCTGGCCCTCCCTTCTCAGGGGGGGTGGCTGCTGGGGAGCCCTTCCCCCAAGGCGCCCACCATCTACCTACCAGTCATGCCTGTCACCCAGGCCTGGGCCCTCGGATCTCACATCTCACGGTGGCTGCTTTGCAAAGGGGCAGGTTTGACCCGGCCTGTCCTTAGAGCCATCGGCCTAAGGGGGCCTCCCCTGGGCAAGCGTGTGTGATCTGACCCCACCGTGCCTCTGTTTCCCCACAAGTGGAGCAGCAGGCGCATCCTCTACAGTCTGTGAGCATGGAGCGACCTTGCCCCTGCATTTATTTATTTGGGGCCCAGGTTTCAACCCAGGCCCCCCCCCCCCGACAAGGCGGGTGTTCTGCCACCTGAGCCGTGCCCCCGACCCATTTTGCACCTGCGATCCTCAAGGGCGTGACTGCCGGTTGCCCTGCGTCCAGCTGCTGACCGTGTCCCATAGCTGGGAGAGCAGGCATGTGCCATCCAGCCCGGGATTTGGTTGAGATGGAATCTCATGAGCTCCTGGATGGCCTGGAATTGCAGTCCCCGGATCTCGGCCTTGATCAAAAGCTTGAGCCGCGGTGTCTGTCTTGCCGTCCGCCTTCCACGTGGCCTTGGTGGCTCTTGTATTGGGACAGCCCTTCCTGTCCTAAGGCAGGCGTGTCTAGCCCAGCGCAGGGCAGGGGGCCTGGCAGTGTCCTGGGCTCTGGGGTTGCGGGGGGGGGGGGTTTCGGGAATCCCTCTTGGCCGTCCGTAAGCTTCCGCGTCCTTTCCCAGCGGTAGGGATGCAGGGGACACTCGCGTGTACTTTCCCATGGGGGCGTTTTGCACAGTGTGAGCTATTTCCATGTGAAATAATTAGACGTAATAGCTAATGTTACCCTTCCCACACAAGGCTTTATACGAAGTCGCGGGATCGTTTTGGATCACCAGTGGGTAACTCTGAAAGCCCTCAGGCAGCCAGGCAGGCAGGAAGGGAATCTGTCACAATGTTGTAACAATACTCAGGCCTCTGGGTACAAGAGGTTCAGTGGGGTGCCCCGCCCCAACAGGCCCACTTGATGCCTGTCTGCCACCGGCCTTGCACAGTCAGGTTACCCCCGTGGGCATGCCGCAAACAAACCACAATCCAGAGCACCAGGCAGCTCTGCTGGCAGAGCGGCTCCCCTCCTCTCCATCTTCCTGTGTGCCTCAGAGGGTCTGGGCGCAGGGTGGCGCTCACGGCGGGAGATTTCTTCCTGGTTGAGTTTGGTGGGGTTCATAGGATGAGAGTGACGCCTCGGCCCGGGGCCTCCAGGGGGCGCTCGGGCACGGGGACAGAATCCTCCCGGTGAAGCTGGCATCCCCGCCGGGGGCATGGGCTGAATGCCCTGGGGCGGGCAGAGCTTGGGAAGGACATTTATGTAGGGTGCCACAAGGAAGTGAGGCTGGCTAGTTAGGATCTCAGCTTCTTTCTCTTTCTTTCTTTCTTTCTTTCTTTCTTTTTTCTTTTCTGAACCCAATGTCTTGCATTTGCAAAGTAAAAGCTCTACCACTGAAACCCATGGAGTTATTTATTTTGCCAGTCTTGGGGCGTGAGCTCAGGTCTGAGCACTGCCCATGGGCTTTCTCGAGCCTAGAGCTCTACCACTTGAGCCACAGCACCACTTCCAACGTTTTGGAGATTAAGAGTTGTACCAACTTGCCTGTCTGGGCAAACTCTGCTCTTCAATCTTCAGAACTCAGCCACTGGGGCCCAAATTCCACTCAGTGTTTAAGGGGATCCTGAGGTTTTTTTTTTTTTTTTGGCTGGTCCTGGGGCTTGAACCCACAGCACTCTAACTTGAACCACAGCATGGCACCACTTCCGGCATTTTCAGTCCCTGATTAATGAGTCTCATGGACTTTCCCACCCTAGCTGGCTTTGAGCGGCGATCCTCAGATCTCAGCCTCCTGAGACGCTAGGATGACCAGCTCTGGTCTGCTGCCGAGGTTTATAAAGATGAAGGTCAGTGTCGGGTAGAGTCTGTGCGTGGCTCACAGGATGGCGGAGATGAGGGAGCCAGGAGTTGTACCCCCCGGACCCCGTGCAGGTTGGCGTGTCAGCTCTGTCCTTCCTCCCCATCTCCGTGTCAGCTGCTTTGCTCACCACTCTTTTTCATCTCGCAGCCTCACATCCCTTCCCTTCCCGAGTTCCCTCCATTCCCATCTTCCCTCTCCTCCTCTCCTGGGACGAGGCTCCTCTGGCGGCTCTCTTGGAGTTTTTACTTCTGGAGAAAGTCTGCCCTGGCTGACTCCTAAAACAGACCTTCAGGCCAGGCTGCCTGTCTGCGTTCCAGATTGTAACAGCCGCTGCAGTCTATCTCCTCCACACTGGTTTCTCCCTAGCCCCCATTCCAGCAAGTCGCAACGCTCCTCTGGTCAACCCACCCGGGGACCCGCTAGGGGCCATCTGGCATCCCTGGATTTCTCATCCTCACCATCTACAGGCCCCATTCCACCTCCACTGCCATGGGCTGCAGCACCTGTAGTTCCCAGAGCACCGCATTTTACCCCACGCCACCCCTCACTAAGCTCTGTATTCCAACAGGAACTCTGGATCATCCGTGCCCTGCGAGCCCCATATCCCTCGCGTGCGGTCTCAATGGGCTGTGTGTGCTGGCGTCACCCCCTACCCCGCCACTGCTCCCCAGGCCTCTACCCCAGGGCCCGGACTCTCCCTTCTGCCGGACACGCTCCTTTTCTGGCTCTTTCGTGGTCAGATATCCTGTGTCCTTTACTCAAACAGGTGTCTCTTCCTCCCTCCTCTCCTGGGCTGAGGGGAGGCAAGGGGCTCTGGTGTGGGACTGCTGCAGGTGGAGCTTGCTTTCCCTCTCCACGTTCCTCCAGAGGAAGAAGACAAGCACTGGATCAGGGCCCGCGAGCACAGGATCACATGTTTCTCTTTAGATGGTTGAGATAGGATCTTGCCTTGTGGTTCAGGCTGGCCTTGAACTGATCCCAGGCATGTTCCCCCATGACAGGCGTGAGCTGTTCACTGACGGTGTCTTTTAAGCTAGAAGATGAATGCTGGCAGGGACAGAAGGTTTTTCCAGAATGGGTGACACAGTAAAATGAAGAATCCACAGGCCCAAGAATGGGTGGAAGTTAGTGATGTCCAGGCAGGCCAGAGTCTCACTGCTCACCTTGCGTTCAGCTCTGGCTTACCAGAACCAGGCACACTGCCTGGTGTGGGGGGGCTTGGGTCTATTGTTGGAAACACCATATGTGCAAAGAAATACGTAAGATGCAGAATGACAAGGTCCAGCCAACAGAAGGAACGGAAAAAGGGGGAAGCTGAGCTGGAATCCGATGCAGCACAGCAGGGGGCCCCACTGTCCCAGGAAGGGGATCACCCAGGCCCTCTGCTGCAGTGCATGCTGGGCCTGGCTGTGGAAGCCAAGGTGGGGAGAAGGTGTGAGGTGAGACGAGCTGGGGAGACACCATGGCCTTTTGCTTTGGCCCCAGGGCCTTGCATTTGGCCAGCAACTGAGATGGACAGGACAGCGCCTGCACCCTGTGGAAAGGGGTGAACCAGGCAGGGGATGGGGGTTCAGAACCCAGAGTCACCAGTGTACCAGCACGCACACCACAACACCTATTCAGGGCGCCTCCTCGGGCCCAATGGATAGGCACTATTGTGCCTAGAGGAGCAAGAGGGGTCAAGCCTGGGCCCCGAGTGTGCCTAAAGCACATGCTTCTTCCTTAGGTCTCAGTGGGACAGAACCCAGAAGAAGGGCCCCCCAGAACCCTCGACAATCGGAAGGGTGGCTGGGGGAGAGGAGCTGCTCTGGGTGGGAGCTTCCTGTGCTGTCACTGGGGTTCTGCCATGTGCCACTCAAAGTCGGGCAGAAGACGGCCAGATGGCTGGAGGGCGGGGAGGGTGACGGAGGCCATCTGGCTCGGTGAGGCTGGACAAAGCCAGGATGGACAGACAGGGCGGGGTGGGGGGCAGCAGGATGGACAAACGGAGGGCTGTAGACTATTATGGCGGAGAAGTGGAGTCAGAGCTGTGCCGCCCAGCGTAGTAGCAGCTGTCTGCTGCGGTTCTCCAAGGGTCAATTCAAATTAACCTTAAAAACCGTTTGCTCAGAGCACGGGTCACATTTTAAATGGTCTCCAGAGCCACGCTAGGCCTGTAGCTGCTCCACAGACAGCCTGCGTGGACTGCCTGGAGAGAGGCCACTCTAGAAACGTCCATGTATCATTTGCCTTGAAATACCTCTGGGTCCTAATTTGTCTCGCCACATGAAAGCCAGCCCGGAGGCTGCAGCCGACCTCATTCCCGAAGCTGGGCCCTGAGGGGCAGCCAGCCAGCATCCACAGCCAGCGTCTTCCTGCTGGCCTCTCCGCTCTCCGCTCAGGCTGGGGGTAGGGTGGGGAGGGGAAAGCTGGTGCTTTGATCTCTTTCCCTTGGGGAGCAAGTCCGAGACCTGGAGCACAGGCCCCATCTTCAGTGGCCTCGAGCTGGGAAGGTCACCTCTGGCCATGCAGGATAAGGGGAGGGAGGGCTCTGTCTCTGCACCCCTGTTCGGCCCCTGGCTGGCTGTCACGAATCCATTATTCTCCTCTTCATTCTTGTGGAACCGTCCCCAAGGGCCAATCCCAGGCAGCGAAGAGACACGGTCATCTCTCTGGGACCCATGCCTTTTGCCTTTGCCAAAAGCGGATTGTCTGAGTCTTCCTTCTGGGGCCTGAGTCCCTTCCATGGCGAGGTCATGACTACTCATACGGGCAGGGGCCCTGGGCCCTGGGCTTCTCCCATTGGTCCCACCGGTCTTGTGTATGCCTTTCCCTCCGGCCCTCCTTCCCCTGGGCTTGGCGGTTCAGTGAGGGCTGTGCTGGACGAGTGGCACCTCAGTAATACCGAGGTTTCCTGCTCGCAGATTTCCCCTGTTTATTAGTTTTTCTTCTGTTCCCCCATAAATAATATATATATATATATATTTTTTTTTTTACAATTTTTCTCTTCGAAAAAAAAATCTTAGCTGGTTCCAGTTGGTTTTCTCCTTGACCATGGACGCCGCCTCCGCTCTGTGCTTGTCTACAAAAGGCTTCGTTCTTTCCCAGTGCACTCCAGCTCATCCCAGGAGGACACGCCTTTCACCACCCCGGCCTAGCGGTCTGGCAGCCCAGGAGGCGTCCGGGCATCTCCACTGTCCATCTCTCTCCCTCTAGGGAAGGACAATGCCTCGGACTTGCTTAGGTCCTCAAGGGCAAGGGAGAGGGGCCGAGTGGGAGGAGGTTAGCCCACGGCCAGGAGGCCTGAGGGATCATGGGGCCCAGGTCGGCCCTGGCTTCCTCTCTTTTGGTCTGGGATGACGCCGTGTGGCTCACCAGGTACAGTCTCTGCCACTATGTGCCACCCCCGGCTGTCCTCATTTGCACTGAGCTGACGCAGGCCTTGTGCCCTTGAACCTCCAAAAATGGAAGCCAAAGGAACCTTTTCTTCTTTGTTAGTAAGTTGTTTCTGGCATTTTATAGCAGTCATAAAAAGCTGGGTAATAACATCCATCTTCTACTCCCTTGCTGCCCCAATGTCCCCGTGGGGTATGTGTGTGTGGGGGTGGTAAATGCTTAAAAGTACAAACTCAACCGTGCCATGTAAGGATAGGCCGGCCCGGAATCCTCACTTAACAAGGAGGAGGAAGGCTTAGGTCATCGTTAGAAGCCTCTGATTCCTAGGCCAGGCCCAGCAGAGCTTAAAGTGGTTTCTGGATTGGTTTTCCTGCCTGGGGAATTTGAGTTCCTTTCCTGCAGTCTCTTCCTTCAGAAGGAATTATAACTCAGGGAAGGGCCGAGGAGCCTGGCTGCCCTCCATCCTCATCTCAGGCACTGTCTGGCCCCCTGGCATGTGGACCCGGAAAGAGGACCCCGCAGGCATGAAGCTGATGGGCTTCCAAGACAGGCGCCAGTAGCTCATGAGTCTGGTCCCAAGCACCGCCTGTGGGCTTTGCAGGAGGCCGAGGGCCACCAGAAACACCTCTGAGTCAATGGCCGGATGACTCAAGGCCTTGACATATTTAAACCAAATGCCTCCTGACTCCCGGGGTGAGTGAGCCCAGCCAGGAACCCGGCCCCCACCTCCCAAGCCCCCCAGGCTGGCAACAGAGACCAGTGACCTCACGTGGTGTGGCTGCACTCGGCCCGCCGGGCTGTGTTGCTGTGAGGGCTGGGCCGGTGGTGTGGCTGCACGTGGGCCCCACAGAAGGGGTCCAGCGTCATCGGACCCTCTAGGGTCAGAGGACAGTTTCTCCCTAGCTGGGGCTGACCTTGAGAGGCACAGTGACCATCGCCCAATCACAAGGACGGCTGTTAAAGAGCCTGTTAAGGCTCACCAGGCCTCGTCTGCTGTCTGTACATATTTTTTTTGGTCAGTGTTGGGATTTGAACTCAGTGCTTTTGCTTCCTAGATGGGCACCTTACCGCTGGAGCTCTGCCTCCAGCTCCTGCTCTGTCCTACCTTAAGAAAGCTTGTTTCCCTGCAGGGCACTTGACGTGGTGACATGAGACTCACCCGCCCGCCCCAGGGAGGCCCAGGGAGGCCCAGGGGGGCTGGTGGGGGAGTGGGGCGGGCCGGGGTAACCCGGGATTCACCTGTTCCATCTCATCCCGCCAGGGCTCCTGGCTCTCCTTTCCAAGAGCCCTGCTCCCCCTGTTCAGGACAGTCTAAAAGGGGTTTGCTCTCTGTTTGCCCCATGCAGGAGCCAAGGCACACGGTCCTGAGTGAACACCGCTCCAGCTGAGCTCTCCCCGTGTGCATGGCCACAGACACGGGAGGGGGTGCAGCAGAGGCCATGTGGGCCTGGGGCTGGACCTGCAGAGGTTTGGTTTGCTGGTCTGCGGGAACGGGAGGAGAAGGGCCGTGGGGCTCGGCGGGGGGCGGGCCCTCCACTTCCAGGGGGGCCGGGGGACCTCGGCTGGGGCTCTGTTTCAGGGAGTTGGTCCAGGTTGCCTCTTGGCCAAGCGTGCCCTCCGCCCCCAGGCCTGCGGACCCCTGCGGACCTCCGGCCCCCCAGAGGCCTACCTTGGGCTTGAAGGCGATGAGCTTCAGAATCATCTCCACGGTGAAGAGGCCGGTAAACAGCATGTTGAGGACGTTCATGGCGGATTTGAACAGGCAGCTCTGGCCGTAGTGCTGAGCAGAGGGAAGGGAGGGGGGGCGGTGGGTGGGCGGCGGAGGCTGGGAAACCCCTGCTCCTCCTCACCTCTGTTCCCCCCCCCCCCCGCCGCCCCGGTCCCCCACCCCGAGAGATCTTCTCAGCAGCTCTCCAGAGCCCCCGCGGGTTCTCCCGGAAGGCTGCGGTGGGGTGGGGTGGGGGGTCCAGGACCCCAGGTCTGACCTGCATGGCCAGGCAGATGGTGTTGAGCAGGATGAGGATGAACATCAGGTACTCGAAGTAGGTGGAGTTCACCACGTACCACACCTTGTACTGGTGCTGGTTCTTGGGGATGTAGCGCCGGAGGGGCCGGGCCTTGAGCGCGTACTCCACACACTGTCGCTGGGGGGGGGAGGGGTCAGGGGCCTGCGTGCCTGGTTGGGGAGCCAGCCAGGAGTGCTTTCCTATGGTTATCCCTACGCAGACGCTGGCAGAATCCATTGCCCGATCTGCGTGGTGGAGCTCCGCCCAGCTCCGGTCCAGGAGAGGGTCCGGGGCCTCGAGGGACTCTATGGTCCTTCGCGTGTGGGCCCGGAAGTGTCGGCCCCGGGCCTGGCTCTCCCCACGCCCGCTCCCCCCGGCCCCCGCCCCGGCCCGGCCCATCTCCTCCCCCCGAGAGTCACCTGATTCTTATCCAGCTCGCAGTTCTTGTACTCCTGCTCGCCCTGCTCCTGGAAGGTGACGATGACGAAACCCACGAAGATGTTCATCATGAAGAAGGCGATGATGATGATGTAGATGATGAAGAAGATGGAGATCTCCACGCGGTGGTTGTAGATGGGACCCTTGTCTTCTGTGTGGGAGTCGATGGAGCGGTACAGCAGCCTGCGGGAGGAGGCGGCGGCCCTGTCACCTCCTGGGGGTTCTGGGGAGCCCTGGGGCCCGGGGTGGGGTGGGGGAAGCAGCTCCCTGCTGGAAGCATCCTGGGTTCCAGTCCTGGGTACGGCGCCTCCCGGCCGCGTGGCCTTGGGCAAGCCACTGGGCCTCTTTGGAATGCAGGCTCTGGCTCTGTGAAGTGGGGACAGGAATCCCTGTCTCTCCAGGCCATTGACACAATGCCGGTACAGGTGTCTGGGAACAACGGGGAGCTATTTAAATGTAACACGCGTCACCGTCATCCATTTCAAACAGACATGTGGGTAAATGCTGAGACCACAGCGTGGCAAGCTGGCGGGCATTCAGGCCAGATGTAAACTAGATCCCAGAGAAAATACCCATTTAGATTAAGAAGATAGCTGTCCCTGTGAGGCTGGCCAACCGCGGTCATGCACAGAGCTCTGGCTTCTACCACACACAGAACAGGCACTGCCATCGCCTAGAAGAGCCATTTCCACAGGGACGGCAGTGCCGTTCTGGTGCGTGTCGGGGGCGTTGGGGGGATGCAGGGGTGGCCCCAAGTGGAGGGGCCAGTGACGCCAGCCGGCGGTCCTGTACTCACTCCGGCCACCCCTCGAAGGTGGACACGGTGAAGAGAGCCATCATGGCCGTCAGGACGTTGTCAAAGTCAAACTTGCTGTTCTCCCAGCTGCGGGGCTGGATGATGGGCTGGTCCACCTCGCCGTCCTTGTAGGTGATGTAGTTGCCCCTGGGATGGGGTAGAAGACGTTAGCTCTGGGGTCTCTCTGGGGTCTCTCTGGGCCTCCCGGGGACTTGGGCAGTGCTGGTGTGATGGGGCTCAGCTATGCCAGGGTCACTGGGTGGGAGGGGATTCGGAACCAGGGATGATGCTTCTACAGGCCGGCTTGTACACCGGCCTCCTGTGAGATCGGTCACTGTCTTCCCCGCGCCTCCAGTCTGGGTGTCGGCGGCCTGCTAGCGTGTACTCACTTGCATTCTGCCTCTGTCTGTTTGGAGCTGTCGGAGCAGGTGTAGAGCTTCCCCTAGAGGCCAGAAGCACAGAACGATTTGTTAGAGACGCCCCGTAATCCATGAATCCGTGGGAAGAGGATTGGGGAGCGCATCCACAGTGGAAGAGAAGGCACAAGACAGCCAGCGTGTGGACAGCATGGCCGGGTTCACCCCACAGCGGCCAGCACGCCTCGGGGCCCGGTGCTGCAAGGAGAAGGGCGTGTGGGCTCTGAGAGCTGGGCTGTTGGAAGTTCAGACAGGAAGGAGGCCTCGAGGGGGGTCAGGGGGAGGAGCCCGTGGGAGGATATGAGCAGGTGGGTACATGGTGGGTGTGGGAGGGCAGGGGAAGAGAATGTCCACGAGGAAACACTGGTCTAGACAGATGGAGGCAGAAGAGTGAAGAAATGGAGGGAGCCCCTGGCCTCGGGCCGGGTGGTGGGGCGTTGATGTGAACAGTGAGTTGATGCCCAGATTCCAGGGGATGAAAGACCTGGCTAGAAAGGACAGTCAGCTGGGAGGAAGGGCGACGTCAGCCTCCCGCCTCTGCCTTCCTCTGCCAGCCTGGGGGCTTGCCTAGAGCTGGGGCTGGCGGTCACTCACGAGTCTGACCTAGCTGGTGGCCTTCCCTTGAGCCAGCCACTCCCCTTTCCTGGGCGGGGTGGGGTGCGGGTGGACTTTACCTTGAAGAGCTGCACCCCAATGCAGGCGAACATGAACTGCAGCAGCGTGGTGACAATCACGATGTTACCGATGGTCCGGATGGCAACAAACACGCACTGGACCACGTGCTGCGTGGACAGAGGGACACACACGCTGAGCCTCGGGCCGCGTGGACGGGGGGGTCAGACACGCTGAGCCTCGGGCCGCGTGGACGGGGGTCAGACACGCTGAGCCACGGGCTGCATGGACGGGGGGGTCAGACACGCTGAGCCACGGGCCGCGTGGACGGGGGGGTCAGACACGCTGAGCCACGGGCCGTGTGGATGGAGGGACAGAGGACAGGGATAGGGCTGCAGCCTGAGCTCCCTTCAGAGAAGCCCGAGGCTCTCTGGGGAGGCAGCACAGACTTGTAGAGTAGGGGAGATCAGGAGAAATCCTGCTCGAGGAGACACAGCAGACGATTGTCCCGGGGCGGTAAAGAGCCTGGAGGGATGTGGAGTCTGGCCTTCAGGTGGCCAGTGGCCCAGCCTGTCTCACGTCTCTTTGGTAGAGGCGGGCCCCACCTGGGGGGCTGCGTCTGTGTGGGCTTCTCATCTGGAAGGCGTTCTTAGGGCCTCAGAGTTTGAAAGACTGTTCACCATGGAGCAAGGCCCCCCCCCCCCCCCCGTGGGACCAGAGTTGGGTCTGCCGCATGGTGCCTGTCCCCCTCACTTCAGTGGCACTCCCAGCAGGCTGGTGGAAGCATTTGTGGGTATCTCCCCTGCCTTCGGCCCGCCCCTGCCATCTCACCTTTAGCCCCTTGGCTCTGTTGATGGCTCTGAGCGGTCTGAGGACACGTAGCACTCTCAAGATTTTCACCACGTTGATGGCGCTTGACCTGCGGCGGGGGGGCGGGGTGGGAAAGGGCAGGTGCTGGGATCACGGGAGATGGCATCCCGACGGGGTGACCACAGCTAACTCGAGAGGACAGTTGGTCCTGGGGACTCTTTACTTCTATGTCCCACTGTCCTAATCCCTCCCTGGTGGCAGGTAAGTGACCCAGAGCAGCCTGGGAACACAGCCTGGGGAGGGGCTTGCTGAGCGGATACAGTGGCCCTGATTGGATCCCCAGAATTTGGGGGGGATTGGGAGGGGGAGCAATTAGCAAGTCAGCATGCATCTTCACCAACTCCCCCAGTGGAGCACCAGGTCAGCCTGAATTCAGACCCCCTCCTGCCCCCTGCCAGCCACATCTCAGGGGGAGGGATGGAAAGGCAGCTGGGAGGAAGCCTTGGCTCAGGGGAAATGGTGATGTAGTGGCAGAGTTGGGTGGGAAGCTGGATCTTGTAAGCAGAAAAGTTCTGGTCAGAACTGATAACCACAGTGCCGGGTCTCTGTCACCCCCCTCCTCCTCGAGGCTAAACACATTTCTGTGGGCGAGCGTCCCCACAGGGAGGGTGTTCTCTGTGGCTCCCGTGGGCCTGCCCGCTCACGCCCAGGCCGGCTCCTCCACGCCCCCTTCCCCCGCCTCGCACGGAGGGAGCACTACTCACTGTATGCCGAAGGAGATGAGGGATACGCTGACCACCAGCAGGTCCAGAATGTTGAAGTAATTCCGGCAGAAAGAGCCCTTGTGCAGGAAGGCCCCGTACGCAGTCATCTGTGGAAGACCAGGCGCGTGTGTGACCCTGTTCACACCAGAGACTCCCCCCAGCCACCCCCGGGCGCCACCCTTCTCCCCACAGCAACCAGGACAGGCCCCAAGCTCTGCCCAAGATGGGCTGGAGCGCTGGGAGAAACAGGGTGCCAAGAAGAAGCTCTGCGTGCAGCCAGCAACCGCCCCAGTCTTCCCAGAGCCCAGGACAGTCTCAGGGTGTCTCCGCCTGCCAGAAGGCGCCATCTCCCATCTGGTATTCAAAGCCCTTTAAGATGAGGCTCCTTCCTGTCCCCTTCGAACATTTCCTGTCCCTTCTGATGCCATTTGGGCTGGATTTCCCGGCCTAACTTCCTGCTGAATTCTCTTAACCCTATGGACCAGCTGGGTTATAAGGAGACCAACCTAGAAAGAAACTGCCTCGTTTTGCCCAGGACTTAACTTTCACCCCTGGGAAGGAGAGCTTAGGGTCCTCTGTCAAGCACGCTGGGCTCAACCCCTGCTCGCACCCCGTAAGGAAGGACAAGGGCTGTGCCTGAGGAGGCATGGCATGGTACAGGCACTATGGAGAACACAGGCGCTGGAGCTCTGCTGCCCCCAGAGCTCAAGTCCCACCGGGCCCTGTCGGGTTCGAGTGGAGATTGAGGAGAGTGCGGATCCCTGCCCTGCTGCTGGATTGGAGGCACCGCGCCAGGGTGTGCCAGATGGCCAGCATACATCTGCCCGTGGCTGTGGCGTGGAGGGAAAGCGGGTTCTTCCTATATGAGGGGGAGGGGGCCCTCTGCTCCCTGCCTTTACCAGGGAGGAAGCCAGGAAGGATCCCCTGGGGAGAAGACCTCAGCAACACAACAGGGGGGGCTGTTATGGTGGGAACTCAGCCCCTTTGGCTGAGTGAACCAGGACCAGTGGACCTGAAGGGTAGGGCTGTAAAAAAACAACAAACAAAACAACCCAACAAGGGCCAGGAGTGTGGCCTAGTGGTAGAGTGCTCACGGAGCATGCACAAAGACCCGGGTTCGATTCCTTATACAACACACACATACATAGAAAAAGCCGGAAGTGGTGCTGTGGCTCAAGTGGAAGAGCCCTAACCTTGAGAAAGCCCAAGGACAGTGCTCAGACCCTGAGTTCAAGACCCAGGACTGGCAAAAGAAAAAAAAAAATCCACGGACCCTGAGGCGCCAGACAAAGGCAGACTGTGGCGCGGAGGGAGGTGAGGCCAACGTGGCTCCCGATCCCCGTCCTGTCTCTCTCCTCGGAATCAGAGCGTGCCCAGGGGGCTGGCGGTGTCCTCAGCGCCATTCAGAAGCCAATGTGGGGGGGCGTGGGGGGAGAAACGGCAGAAATAGCTCTTGCGACCTAATTCTTTCCATTCATCTCCCCGCCGCGGCGAGGCCACAGGGGACTCAGACACCTGTGTCGGGGACAGCTTTTAGAAGTGGGGATGTTATGTAAGAGTCCGTGGCTGGCGGGTGGGAGGGAGGAGCTTGGGTGTGTGAGGGGGGGGAGCTGCAGGCCTCTTCCAAAGGCCGCTTTGTCCAGCGAGATCTGAAGACTTGGGGTCACTCAGACTAGGTTGGGGTATCCACTGCAGCTCATGCTCATTTTGGAGCCCCTCACCTCGTCCTTGCAGGGGCCCAGCCTTCTCTAGTTTCCTCTTGCTTTTTTTTTTTTTCCAGTCCTGGGTCTTGAACTCAGGGCCTGAGCACTGTCCTTGGGTTTTCTCAAGGTTAACGCTCTTACCACTTGAGCCACAGCACCACTCCTGGCTTTTCCTGTGTACGTGGTTCTGAGGAATCAAACCCAGGGCTTCGTGCATGCTAGGCAAACACTCTACCCCTCGGCCACACTCCTGGCCCCTCGACTTTCCTCTTTCTGCCTCGGAGAAACTTCTGGGTCTCATCGAAACTTTCCACCCTGGGTCGGGGGTCGGGGTGGCGTGTAAAACCATGTTCCTTAGTGACATGGACAGCGGGGCTCAGAGTTATTACCTACACGGGCCCTTTGCTTCTGGACAGTTCCGAGCATTACCAAGCTCCCTCCCACTGGAGAGAGGGCAGCCCGGCCACCACGGGCTCTCCAGGGGGCCCCTCTGCTTTCCACCTGTCTCCCCACTCCTGACGTGTCTACATCTTCTCCTCCATTCTACTTTTCCTCCTACAGGGCAGCCCAGTTGGTAGGCGTTTTGATGCCTTTTTAATGGCCGATGGCCCTTGGCTTTCAGTGGTCAGGGTTACCTGTGCCTCGGCATAATGCCGGGCAAATCCCGGCCTGGCAGAGAGACCCCGGGGGAAGGGGGCAGGGGCAGTGAGACCAGCACAGGGCTGCACACAGCACAGCCAGCACAGGAGGAAGAGAAGGAGGGAGGAGAAGGGGCGGGGAGGGTCCTGACGCTTGCACAGAGACTGGCTTGGATGAGCCTGGCCATCTTGAAGAAGAGATTAGCACCACGGAAACCCCGAGGGGAAGCCTGGCAGGGACCCTGGGAACGAGAGAGAGCGGCCTTCATCTCGTCCTAGGAAAGAACTCTCCTGCTCTGCTTCTCTCTTGGACGCCCAGTCCAGGTGGGGAATAAAAAGCAGCCATGGAGGAGGGTTCGCCGGCAGGGTGCGATCATGCAGCTTCTAGCTCGGGTCCTGGAACTGGCTCTGTCTCGATCTCCCTGAGTGGAGAAGGGAGAGCAGAGCGGGGCTCTGTGCGCAGCCTCTGAGACACCGTGGGAGGGCGGGAGCCTTCTCCTCCAGGCCGGAGGAGAACGCGTGAACTCCAGGGAGGGTTCTGCTACTCCGTGACTGGAGGTGTCGTGTGTGAGAAGTGTGTGAGCCAGGCACTGCCGATGGACACTGCACCCAGCCAGTGACCAGAGACAAAGGGAGAGCAAGCCAGGAGTGTCACCACAGCTGGGGGGGAGGGGCTCTCTAGGCCTACAGCTAGCTCCAGCCTGGTGGGCTGGCCATGCGGCTTGAGAAATACCAGAAAGAGACAAGGGTCGGGGGGGGGGGGCAGAGGAAAGACTCCTAGAGTCCCGAGGACAGAGCAGAGACAGAGGGCGCATGCTCTCAAGGTGAATTACCTTAAGGATAATTTCTAACGTAAAGATACTAGTGAAGACATAGTCAGCATTGCCTAGGATCTGAAAAACAAGCAGAACCTGGGTTAGTAGCTCAGGGTGACCCCGGGATACACAGAACTGGTGTGTTAGCAGGCAGCAGCGGAGAGAGAGTCGGTGCCGAAGAAGGTGGAGGCGGGATGCGAGGGGCTTTACCTTCAGAGCAATTTCAATGGTGAAAATGGTAGTGAAAACAATGTCAAAATAAAACAGAATCTGCAAAACAGAAGAGCAACAGGGCGGGGATGGGACGGGAGCTGGCAGGAAGGAGAGGCCAGTGGACGATCTCCAGAAACGGGGTCGATCTTCCAAATGCCCTCTCATGAGCCCTCGCACAGACGGGGGGAGCAGGCGGGCGGGCGAGACTGGGGAGACGGGCACGCCGTCAGCCCTGTGTGCCAGGGAGGGCAGCCCAAGCTTTCCGCGTGGGCCTCGGAAGGAATGGGGTCTAGGCAGTGTCGGCCTGGGTGCTTTTCCCATGAACCCCATTTGTCCACGATCCCAAATCTGACCGAGGGGTTGTCAAAGTGCGGGAAATGTCCTGGCTTTTGAGGTCTGGGCAGGATCACTCTCCAGGCTTTCTGCCTTGTCCCATGTGGCCCCGGGCTCAACGGCACATCTCCGTCGCCTCCTCGAGGGCCTGGATCCAACATGGGTGTACGTGTGTGTACGTGTGTATGTGCGTGCACGTGTGTGCAGCTGCGTGTGTTTTCTCCATGCCCATCTGGTCAGAACTGGACAGTTTCCGGGCTGGGACGCGCAGCCACTCTTATTCTGTTCACCAGGGCCGCGATGGGCTCCGCTTTAGATTTATTCTATGGAGGATGGCAGAGGCTTGGTTTAATTTTGAATGCAGGGCCAGGTTGGCACTCTGCCACCCGAGTCACACCTCCAGTGCTTTTGACACTGGTGACTTTCAAGGCAGAGTCTCGTTCTGTGCCTCGGTCGAGATCCGCCCGAGTGACAGCGACACGCAGCCACATCCAGGGGAGACTCAGGCTGGCCCCCAATCTTGTGGTCTCTGCCTCTCAGATAGCCGGGGCTGTCGGCTTGGATGGCCGTACCGGGCCGGGAAGGCCTGCCTTCACGCGGGGTCAGTCTTGTCACATGTGCTGCTCCTGTCCTGGCCAGAGAACTCTGAAGCAGGCGGGAAGTCACTCGCCAGTCTTCAACAACTTGAGCTTCCCGGGGACAGGGACAGCCCGGCAGGACGCCCAAGGCCGCTGTTACCAGCCAGCGGAGACAAGGAGGCGCGGCCTGGCTCACCGAGTTCTGCTCCGAGCTCTATCTGCAAGGGCTGTCCCTTGTGCACCCGATGAGGGCATGCCGACCCGGTGTCTGGGCCGCACACGGACGCCGTGGGCCTGTTCCCGGGGACGAGGGGGTGCAGAGAACAGAAAGTGTGTGTGGGGGGTGTGGGAGGGGTACACCTACGTGGTTCCTGAAGGACGTGTGCTGAACGGGATCCTCGGCGGCCAGGGAAATGCTACTCAGCAGGATGAAGAAGAGGATCAGATTGGTGAAGATGCTGTCGTTGACGATGCGGTGGCACTGCAGGCGGAACCTGTGGGGGGGGAGGGAAGGGGGAGGGGGAGGGGAGAGGGAGGGAGGGGGGAGGGAGGGGGGAGGCATTGCTTAGCGCAACAGACTTAGGTGATCACAAAGGACAGAAACAGAGCCTGCGTGTGCAACACCTGAAGGGGGAAGAAATGCAGACCGTGTGTGTGTGTGCGTGTGTGTGCACGTGTGTGTGCGTGTGTGTGCACATGTGTGTGTGCGCGCGCGTGTGTGTGCACGCGTGTGTGTGCGCGCATGTGTGTGTGCGCGTGTGCGCGCGTGTGTGTGCGCGTGTGTGTGTGCGCGCACGTGTGTGTGCGCGCGCGTGTGTGTGTGTGCGCGCGTGTGTGTGTGTGTGTGTGCGCGCGCGTGCGCGCACTCTCAACTGAGTGTCCGAGGACACAAGCCCTGCCTCGTGAGCCCTCCCTGGGCTCCGCTGTCTCCCCGTGGTGTGGCCCGGGGAGGGGCCGAGCTCACCGGTTGCTGGGGCTGAAGATGAAGAAGGCGCTGGCTTCCGGCATGGGGACAGCCTTCTCCTTCAGGTGCAGCTCCGACAGGGGGCGAGGCCGGGGCCCCACCGGCATCTCAGGCTCCTCCTCCTCCTCTTCTGGAAAGACAGCGGGTCCTGGAGACCTCTGCCCCCCCCCCCCCCCACCTCCCTTCTGTGCCTGGAAATCCAGGCGTCCTGGCCGTTTCTCTGATAAGGTGACGTGGTGCCCTGATTTGCCCCAGCTCTCCCTATTTTGACACTGAAACTCCCGCATCTGATTCCATCCCAGCGTTTACTTAGTTTATTTAGGCATCCAGACTCCTTATGATGCTGTGACAGGAGCTGTAGCCCCTTTGAACAGCTACTTAGAGACGCTACACATACAGTTAAACAGTTCTGTGGCAGCCCTTTCTGATGGGACTCTGTGCTCATCACTCCCTGTGGCTCCCCTCTCAGCCCCATCTTTTTATGTATCCAACAGGCCCTACCTGAAGGCCCTGCCTCTCCCCTCGGAGAAGGAGACACGTGCTCTTTATCTGACTAATGTAGCCACAACCGCTCGGTACCTCACCTTTACAACAACAACACGTAAATTGAAAAAAACTCAATAGAAAGACCAACAACAAAAAAAGAAAAAACCGCAGTTCAGATAGAACCCTGTGGATTCTGACGTGGTTATGAGCGCGTGGGGGAGAAAGGACAGGGACAGGACGACAGCAGTGCGTCTGTGTGTAGAGGAAACGGGGCCCGTCAGCCATGTCCTCGTGGAGATAAAGTCAGGGACCCCCCCCCGCCCCCAGCCGCCCCAGTCTCAGAGTCCGGCGGTGGCACGTCTGGTACCTGTGGTGTCTGGGTTGGGGAAGGAACTCTTATCCTCATGCTCGTTGGGCCGGAGCTCATCCACTGTGATCTAGGCCGTCAAGAGGAGGAGGAAGAACTCAGTTGGAGATGGGCCGTAGCTCCAGGGGTCCCCAGAGCAGCACGTGTCCGTGGTGGCCCAGGGAACCAGCGCCCCCACGCCTGCCGCCCCAGCTTCGGGGACAATGCAGAGGGCCGGGACCCAGCAGTATGCCTTTTCTCTCCTCTCCTCCCTCCACTCCACCGCATCTGGGCTGGAGCTTCTTCCTCCCTGCGTGTCTAGCCTGGGGTCCTCTTCTCCTGGGCAGGGCCCCAGCCATGGGAGAAAGAGGAGGCCACAGGGGTCACAGAGGAGGAGGAGGAGGGGGGCCACACACCTTGGTGGTGGGTGGGGATTCGCCATTCTTGGTGATGGATCTCAGCTCAATCTTCTCCTCTTTGGTCTCCTCCACCGCCGGCTTCTCCACCACCTCCTGCTTCTGCTCTGGGCTGGCCGTCCTGGGCGGCCAGCAGCGGGGGAAATAAAGAAGTGGATGTTTACTGCCATGCTTGGGGGTACGGACCAGGACTGTCTGGGGGCAGCAGAACCCGGGCTGTCTCCCTTTCCCCGAGCCGTGTGCCGAGCGTGCCACGGTCTCCTGCAGGGGCTGGCGCATGGCCTGTGTGCATCTGAGGGTCCTCTCCGGCCCTCCCAGCATTTCCGCAGCAGGAGCCAGTGAGGAAGCAGCGCTGCTGCCTTCCTCCTCTCCTCTCCCCTGGATTCCCGGGGTTTCTCCTCTCAGCCTCTTCCACTGGGGTGGGGGTGGAAGCCTTCACAGAGACTGTCTTCACAGGGGCTTCTACTCCAGGCAGCTCTGAGGAGCCAGGAGACGGCTCTAACCTGGGACTCCCCAGGGCTGGGTCTAACCTGGGACTCCCCAGAGCCTCTTTCCAAGGGCGCACAGCCCCCGGGGGGTGTCTGCAAACCTCTGCCCTGTGCAGGGAGGGAGAGAGCGGCATTGGGGAGCAGGGGCCCGGGTGAGCTCAGAGGGTTACCTGGCCAGCTTCTTCCGCTCTTTCTCTTCCTCCTCCTCCTTCTGGGCAGAGGTGAGGCTCTCTGCATCTGCCAGGTTGTCCACAGCAATGGCCAAAAACACATTCAGTAGGATATCTGTTTGTGTCCGTTTTTTAAAGAAAATGACTCCTGATTTGGGGGTGACTGAAGGGAGAAGGGGGCGGGTCTGGGGCAGCGTTCTTCCCCACAGATGCTTGCTTTGGGGAGCTTCAGAGGTTTGATCTTTCCTTCCCCCCTTTTCTTCCCCACTCAGCCTACTTGATACCTCGAGTTTTCTAACTGGGTGAGACCTGGACGGCTCGTGGGCTGGGGCCGAGACCAGCCACCATTTGCCTGTTTCCCACCCGCCTACTCCACCCTTCTCTCCCCCCATAACAGAGCCCCCCCCCCCAGAGGCTAGAACTGCAGGATGAGGAATCAGGGAGCTGGAAGGGTCTTGGGGGGGTTTGTTACATCCGACCTCCACCCGGACACCCAGAAATCCACTGTGCTTCTCACACAGGGAAGCTGAGAGCCAGTGGAGAGGAAGGCAGCTAGCCACCCAAGGCCTCAGAGGAGGAGGAGGAGGAGGAGGAGGAGGGGCTCTGAGAGCCTTGAGTGAAGACACTCAGGGATAGCAACCAGACCCTGAGTTCAATCAAGGCGAGGACAGGCACAAGGAAAGAGCTCTGAACCGCTGGGACGTACATCTAAGATAACCGACCCGGGCATGTGACATCGTCATGTGCCTCGTGTTTGTCAGTGTGGATACCTCGACAGCAGTTTTGCTAAAGCTACATGTGGAGGTGAGACCGGTGGTGCAAATTCTTTTTCTTTGTGTTCTTTTTTTTTTTAACTGATGGGGTCCTGCCACGGCTCGGAGGAGTGTGGGTGCTGTGGTGAGGAGCACAGAGTGCCCGTGGGCTGCAGTCAAGCCGGCCACACTGAGCTGGGACTGAACCCGTCGCTTCTCTTGGGCCACCTGGCGTCTGGACACCAGTTGGCTGGGGTTGTGATCAGGGGCAGAGACTGAGGTCCCGGGGCCAGGGAGCCCCGAGAATGGCCCCAGGAAAGGCCAAGACTGGTCAGGGCACTGTGTGGGTCTCTTCTCCAGGGGTGTTTCCTCACATGGCTGCATACACCAGGGGCTCTGCCACCCCTCTTATAACCAGGGTGTCGCCCTGGGCCAGGGACCCACAGCCGGAACCCAGGCTCTCTGGGACCCTCCCCACGCTCCCGCAGGGCTGCTCGGGCTCTGTGGGCCCCGGGGCCCTGCGGATCGGGGTGGCAGCCCCCACCGGACCCCAGCCTGGCCTGAGGGGAAAGCAGGAGTGGGGGTGTGGTGGTGGAGGAGGAGGTGAGGAGCAGCGGCAAAGGATACAGTTCCCACAGATGAAGAGGATGATGAAGTAAATACAGACTAACATCCCTGGAAAAGAGGGGCCGCCATAAGCCATGATCCCATCATACATCACCGAATTCCAGTCCTCCCCGGTCAGGATCTGAACGACACATTCCCACCAATAAGGGTTAGACCAACAGCAGACCCCGCGCTCCCCGCCCGGCCCCCTCCTCGGGGCCCGACTCCCCTCCCCAGGGCGGGGGGGGGGGCACCCACACATCTAGCTCTGTCTTTAGACCACCCATACGGCCAGTCAGTGACCTCCCGCAGGGCCGGAAGCCTGAGGGTCGGGAGGATGCAGATTCAGCTGTGAATGTGCTCCCCGGGAGGCCGTGAGCCAAGCCCCACTAGAGGTTAACTGGAGATAAGAGTCTCAAATCCTTTTGTGCCCGGGCTGGCTTTGAACCTTGATCCTCAGATCTCAGCCTCCTGAGAGTACCCGGCTCTCATTTTACTTTTAAACTCAAAGAAGTGCTATTTTAGCTTCGCAGGAAGCCCAAATACCTATAAAGTCACAATTCTGATGGGAAGAGAGGACGGGAAATGTAAAGCCCCCCCTCCGCCCCCCGCCCCATCTTTGCTGACTAATGTCAGGGCAGCAGAAGGCTGGGGGACGGAGGCTTGTCCGGGGCCATCTAGGCTGGTTCAGTGCCCTCCCACTGTCTTTCCAGGGCTCCTTGCTGCTCCCTGCCCCCCCGCCCCCCCCACCGTGGGTATGGCAGCCGGGAGGGGTGGCCCACCTGGAAGACGGTGAGCAGGGACTGGGGGAAGTTGTCAAAGGTACTCCGGCGTGTCTGCATCTCGTCGAAGTTGAACTTGCCCCCGAACAGCTGCATGCCCAGCAGGGAGAAGATGATGATGAAGAGGAAGAGGAGCAGGAGCAGAGAGGCGATGGAGCGCACCGAGTTCAACAGCGACGCCACCAAGTTGCTCAGGGAGTTCCAGTACCTGGGGATGGGCGGGAGGTCAGCCCTGTCACCTGGGCATGGGAGCCGGGTCAGCTCCTCCTCTGTCCTCCTCTGGACACCCTTGGCTGCCCCCGTCCTGGGGACAGGGTGCTGGACGCCCGGGGTGGGTTTGGTAATGAGGAACAACGAGGGGCTCAGGGACCACCTGTCCCCTCCCCGTCCAGTCAGGGGCCGGCTGGGGGCTCCTGGGCCTGTCCCACGTCCCTGCCTCCTGTCTGAACAAGAGGAGCTCGGCGCGGCACGGGGCCTCGGGTGGGTGTCGAGACCCTCACCTTCCCCACCCAGAAGCGTTCCTGCACGCAGGCAGCAGAAAACAGAAAAAACCGAATGATGGTCATGATCAAATAAATCAATGTCACCGCCCAGATGGGCCACGACACAGTCGCACACTGTCCTGAGTGGACAGCACGCTCCCCGCTGCCCACGCCCCACATCCGCTGGCCCAGGAGTGGGAGGCAACGTGGAGGGAGACGGCTTTTGTCCAGACAGATGGAGGGGTGTGTGAGGCAGAGGGGCAGATGCCAAATCTCCTTCCAGTGAGCTGGGCTGGTCTGTCAGCCGTCCGCGCCTGGCTGAGCTACTCCACATCCCAGCTCCCCTAACCGCCCGGACAGGCCCTCGAGGACACGTCGGAGGATTGTTTTTAAGTCCAAATTTTAAATTGTGCACAGACAGACAGAGAGACACACACACACACATACGCAGACGCACTGTCAGTCGTGGATCTTGAACTCAGGGCCTGAGCACTGTCCTTGAGCTTTCTCAAGACTAGAGCCCTACTACTTGAACCACAGCACCACTTCCGGCTTTTTTCTACGTAGGTGGTATGGAGGAATTGAACCCGGGTCTTTGTGCACGCTAGGCGAGCACTCTACCACTAGGCCACACTCCCGGCCCTCCTTTTTGAAGGCTGGGTGGTATTCCTCTAGTTTTTGTTCACTCACCCACCGTGGAAGCGTGGGTGCCTCTGGCTAATGGAACGCTGCTGCACGTGAAGGCGCGCAGAGGTCGCCTCTAGGCCTTACTTTCTAATGCTTTTGGGTAGATATCCAGAAATGCAACTGCTGGGCCACAGGGCCATTCCGTGCTTCTAACTGTGTGAGGAGAAGCCATAGTGCTTTCAGGTGGCAGCACCATTTCCTTCTCGCTACAGCAGTGCACAGGCTTCCCGTCTCGCTACGTCCTCACCAATACGTCTTATACTTCTTTTTTCAAATAAGTGTTTTTCTTTTTTTTTTAAATATAGCATCCATATCAATAGGTAAAGAGGCCGGGTCAGTGGCTGAATGTCGCCTTTTCTTCTCCTTGCTCTCCCTCCTGGGACCTAGGGGGTGGAATTGTCACCAAGCATGGATAGAGTGATCAAGTTTTTGCTACGGGCTGCCGTCACCATCTCTCATGCCATTGAATACAATTCTAATCTGCTCGGCTCGCGGCCAATGACCTTTCTAAATGCCACCATCCCTGCATGGCACGGAAGCTGACGCCAGACCCCCCCCCCCCGCCCCCAGGGCCCGTCCACCTCGTCTGCCTCCCGGGATGGGGCCGGAGGGCCGGAGAGCCACGCGCAGAGCTGCCTACCGGGTGATCTTGAATATCCTCAGCAGACGGACGCAGCGCAGCACGGAGATGCCCAGCGGGGACATCATCCTGGTCTCCACCAGGATGGTCTCCAGGATGCCCCCGCACACGACGAAGCAGTCAAAGCGGTTGAAGAGGGACACGAAGTAGGCCTGCAGCCCCAGGCTGTACATCTTCAGCAGCATCTCCGCCGTGAACATGGCCAGGAGGGCCTTGTTGGCTGTATCTGGAGGGTGGGCATAGGGGAGGACAAGGGGAGGGAGGGAGGGAGGGAGGGAGAGCACGTTGGCCATGGAAGGGCCCCACGCTGACGTCCCTCTCTCTTCCAGCTCTTCCGGCTGGGACAAACTGGGGCCAAGCCATGTGGAAGAGCGATGCCTGGCTGCCATTGTCTCCTGGGTGCCAAGAGCTTTGTGCCTCCAGCTCTTTGTGCTTACAGAGGCCTCACAGGGGCTTTTCGGAGGCCAGGAAGATGGCTCCGTCTGAGCCCGACCTTCATACCACTACCCCGACGCCCCTCCCAGGACTCTGCAATGTGCAGCTGGGGTCATCGCCTGGGGTCTCCCCAGGAGAGACTGGGAGACATGGGGACCGGACACCCCTCTCTGGTCCTGGCAGGGCGGCGGCGGTGGGGAATTCAGGGTTTACTGCGGTGTCCACTAAGCACCAAGGCCCAAGGGCAGATTTCCCATCAGCCTCCTCGCTGGTGGTCGCCCCCACCCCGGGACCCTGGGCTTCGAGTGAGCGAGGGCAGAACTGAGCCGGCCGCTCACCTTGCACCTCGGTGAGCCAGTGGGGCTGGTTGTAGTGCTCGGAGGCGATGGTGAGGGTGTTGAGGAACACCAGGAAGATGACGAGCCAGTAGAAGACGTTGGATTTCACGGCTGCACGGCACTTCCGCCTGCAGAACCGGTTCCACCTGCGCCAGTATCGGCTGGGAACCGGCGGGGAGAGGAGGGGGAGGTTGGCTGTGCCCGGAGACACACCTGGCCTTTTCGAGAAAAATCTCGGCAAGGAGACAAGATTGAATGGGGGTGGCCTGAGTTTACACGGCTCGGGCGTGTCCCCAGCCACGGCCGGCCAATGGCTTGTCGTGGCCTTGACACGATACCGTGTAATGCTCTCAGGCAGGGGAGGCTCTCCACGCCTGCTGCGCACAATGGCAGGATGGGCCCGGATGACACCTGGGGCATCACTGTGCGGAGCCGGCCGTGGTGGGGCACGCCGGTCCGCCTGGCTCCATCTCAGGCACGCCTCTGGACTTGTCTTAATCCCCCTGCAAAGCGTGTGTTCCCCGACTTTGCAGAGGAGAAAAGAACCCCCTACCCCTCCAACCTAAAAAGAGCCAAGAGGGGCCACACAACTTGACCAGCGTTGTGGAGAGGGGGACTCAACTTGTTTTCTTCTCTAACCCAGTCTGGTCCTTCGGCCCACGCTGCCTTGCTAAGCAGCATCAGGAGCCCGGGTCCCAGCTTCCCAGCTTTCAGGGGGGTCCCACAGCCTTTGGAGGGCCTGGTGGGTGGACGCACGTCCACGTGCACGCACCACAGCCCTTTAAGCTAAACACATCCATGTCATGGGCCCGTGGGGGATGCGGGCGATGTGGGGGGCTTACCCCGCCAAGAAGTGGCACCATGACGTGAGAAAATCACATGCACCCATGTGGAATACCCGTCCCCTCCAGGCACCACCCTGGGTGTCCCGGCATGGGCGAGGGGGCGGGGAGACCGGGCATGGAGTCTGGGGCAGTGTCAGGGAGGGGTGATCCCAGGGTCTTCCCAGCCCTGCCTGGCCAGAGCGCATTTCTTCTTCTTCCTTCAGCTGTGATTCTTTACACTATAGACAAACTCAGTGAAGTCACTCCCCCCACACCCTGCCCCCCCAAAACCCTGAATTCTCAGGGCACATGCTTTGATCTGACCTCAGCGGGCCTACCCGGGCCCAGTACAAGGCCGCCATAGAGACCTTGCTGTGCGGTCCAAAGTAACTGGCCTTGCTTACTTTTGCCCCAGCTGTGGAAATCTGTGTTCTCGAATGCTGAGAATAGGTCCCACCCCCCCCCTTCCCAAATCTGGGGGTGGTGGATCACGAGGTCGTCAGGCCCGTCTCGAGGGCCGGCCGTGCCTTCAGAAGGCCGGCCACTCCCACACACAACTGTCGGGGAGTGACGTGGGTTTGGGCCGGGATGCGGGGTGTGTGTGTGTGTGCGTGCGGGGTGGGGTGGGGGTAATTACTATCCAGGGAAAGTATTTAAAGATAATCACACCCCTCCCACACTTCAAAACAGGGCTTTGCTTAACAACGGGCGTCCTGGCAACTGTTCCTATGGTGTGATAGATGGAAGGGCTCATGAGAATGTGTAAATCTGTGTGTGCGTGTCTACGTGTGCATGGGGGGGTGGAAATGAAGTGGTAAAGCGGGAGGACACGTCTCGCCTGCTCTCCGTGCTCCCCTGGCGTGAAGCAGGAGCCGTGCACTCCAGGGCAAAAGCTTCTGTAGGGAGGTTTATTTGTTGTAGCGTCGTTGACAAATGTGTCTCCAACCCCCACTACGGACAGGGGCTGGCTATTTCATAGCTAATGCAGGCTGTGGCTTGTGGATCCATTTCCAGCCTTAGCTATAACCTAACGAGGTCACCAGTGGGGGTAGGGTGTCAGTTAGACACTGCTCAGAGCTCCTAGGTCTGCACCGGGGGGGGGGGGGACGGCAGCCATGGCTTGCCAGGTGTGGCAGTGAGCTACTCCCTAGGCAGTTACACACGCACTGCATTTTGAAGGCTCAGTACAAGAAGAAACGAGGCAAACCCTCTCACTAGACATCCCCTAAGCACCTTTCAGCGCTGAAATCACAGCAATCTAGTTATGCTATGTACACACAAGGTGCGAAGACGCGTCCCTGTCCCTCCTGCTCCTCTGCGATAACTAAGATTCTGGCACAGACAATCGTGCGGGAGTCACTGCTGACTCACAGTCTTCGTAGCCATCCCTCCGTCCATTCCACCAACACACAGGGACAGACAGTGGGACGGACAGCTGGGCAGGCTATGGGCTGGACTCGGCCTGCAACCCAGCTCGGTGGAGGCAGACACAGCAGTGCCCACAGGACAACAGTGCAAGGTCATTCACCTGGACCCCGAATTACCTCTCTGGACTGATCAGGGCACCACTGGGGGTTCTCTCACGAGCTCACCCCTTGCTCCACCCCCAACTGGGGGGGGGTCAGGGAGGGGGCCTGAGCCCAGAGCCGAGCAGGCAGGCAAGAGAAAGGAGCCAGGCGCTTCTCACTCACCTGAACTTAGACGTGGAGATCCGGTGGCTGAAAGAGAAAACAGAAGCATCACTCCACGGCATGGGAGGGGCATGCGCCCGGGCTCCCGGGGTCAGGATGTGAATATGGATGTGAGAATGGGGGGAGCGAGCCAGCAGAGGCTGCCACGGAGAGCGGCGTCACAGGTGACAAGGAACAGCCTCAGGTACCCAGGGGGAATCCAGCCTGCCCACAGCCGTGCAGCACTGAAAGTGTGTGTGTGTGTGTGTGTGTGTGTGTGTGCGCGCGCAGAAAGACTCCTGGTGGGTCACACTCTCCAGGAGGTCCGAGAACCACCCCCTGTACTCATCCCCCCCAAAAAAACCTGTCTGGGAGGCTGGAGAACACAGGCAGTGCAGAGGGGAGGGGGGGAAGACAGGACGCTGCTGCCCTGTAGATGCAGGGGAGGTGTGGGAGATGGGGAGGCATGGAGGGCTGCTGGAAAGAGACGGGGGGCGGGGGGTATTTGGGAGCTGGTGCTAGCCTGGCTTGTCCCAGCCTGGTAGGAAGTGAGCTGGGTCCCAGAGCAAGCAAATTACCAACCCCTCTCATTATTTTGTTTTTGTATTATTATTTTTATGAAAAAAAAAAGTGAAACCAGATGTGACAGGTGGCAGAGCAGTCGTGCGTGAGATAATGATGTATCTCTGGGGTGCCCAGAGCCACAGCCAAGTGCTCTCCGGCTGGGAGCCGTTTGCTACAATCCTCCTGGCACCCCCAAAGCCTGCTAGGGCTGTCACACCGTCCCAAAGCAAGCGGGAGGCGGACCAGGAGCCAGGGGTGGGTTTTTATTTAGAGCTACAGCTTAGTGTGTGTGGGGGGGGGGCAGAGGGGCTAAGGGTGCTGGGGACTGCAGGGTGCTCTGTGTGGGGTGCTGGAGAGCTGGGGTCTTTGGCATGCCCCCTGCAGGCTGGCTTCCCCCTCCCCTTCTTGCAGAAGAGTCTGGGGGGCCTGCGTCAAGCATTCCCCTTGTTCCCAGTCCCATCAGGTTGAGAGCAGAGGTTGTTAGAAAGCGTGGGGAGGTCCCGGGGCGATCTCTCTGCAAGGTGGTGGAGGGAGCGCTGGTTCCTGCACGGTCTCCTGGCGTCCTGGCATACTCCAGGCAGCTGGGAGCTGACAGAGCTGTCCTGTCTACTTGTGTAAACCACACTTGAAGACCAGCTCTCCCTTTCTTCCTTCCCTTTTTCTTTCTTTCTTTTTTCCTTCTTGCTATTTGAACATGATTTTGGCTGCTCTGGGTCCAAACTACCCATCCCTTTTGAAGACCAGAAGTCCACAGCAAGGCAAAGGACCGCATTAGTGAGATGCCCGCGCCTCCGAAGGAGCAGGCCCTGTGCTGTGGGCATTGGTCTGGAAGCCGAGGACAATTCCAGGCCCTGGGAAGCCGGGGCTCAGATCTCCGTGAAGCCCAGAGGCCCCCGCTCCTCCACGCATTCTGCAGGCGCCTCCTGAGGGCAGAACCACACCACCGCTGCACGGCCTCCTGCCTCGGGGCAGAGCGGTGGACTCTGTGCTGGACAGCTGCTCCTCTTGCTGTGAGTCAACAAGATGGGGAGCCCGTGGGAGGCGTGGTGCCGGTCGTGGAAGTGGATCTGCACGGAGTGGGAGGTTGGGATGGGGCAAAGGAGCCGGTCCAGCCCAGACCCCTCCCAGTGCGGCCTTCCGGACGACCAAGGTCCCCCCTCTTCCTCTCTTGCTCAGTTTGCCTTTGAACAAATCTTGGCACTTCGTGGGGAGATTCATATCTTCCACTTCCCTCTCCGTCTCCCGGTCAGGGGCGCCATATGCTGACCACCCACCGTGTGAAATATGAACTCCCCAAATGGCCTTTCTCGTCCTCAGATGGCGCCGTCCTCACCCTGGTGGCCCGGCCTCAGACTCGGGCTCAGCGCCGCGGTCTTGTCGCCTGTCTGGCTGTCATGACGAGGAAGGCGCCTCTCGGCACCACAGCCACCGCTTCGGCTAAGGTCCCAGGCATCCTTCCCGCTGTCCCTACGGTGCAGTTTCCCCTTGGTTTGTCCTCTGTGTCCTTCGCCTGCATTGCCCACGTGTTTTCCTACAGAGGTCGTGAGCGGTCCTCCCGTGACAACGCTGGCCTGTGGGGCGTGGATGTGGGGGGGGGAGAGAGAGATGCAGGGTTGTCATAGCAACCAGCTCCACAGAACTCCAGAGGCCCACAGCCTGCGCCCCTCCAGAGGTGACAGATCGGAGGCGCCTGGCGTCTTTCCACGCGGACAGCCTGGTTCTCACCCAAACCACAGCCTTCCGGGGTCTCCCACCATCCTTCCAGGCCTGTGACCGGGCCATGTCCCCAGGCTGGGGCTGTAAGGTCCTCGAACATCTGTTCCCTCTCCTGTCTTGTCTTAGTGTCCGGCCCACAGAAAGGCCTAAAACGTGTGGACTTGAAGCCTTTCTCCACGCTTCCTTTCCTCGTCTTGCTGTGTGTGGGTTCACTTCCATTCCAAAAGAAGAGCCGAAGGGAAAAAGGCTTGGATTGCTGTTTAGGCGCGTGCTTAGCTTCCTATTTTTAACAATGTATGGACCATTGAACAATGTACTGACTTCCGGACAATGCCGGGGAGACCACAGTACTGACCCCCTTGATGCCACTCTCAGGACAAGTGCTGCAGCGGTGCAGTCCGGCCTGGAGTCCGAGGGCTCCTCCCCCCGTCTCCTCCCTCCTGGCTCCTCGGTGGATCGGAGCAGGGGGTGGACACGGGCGTCTGGGACCAGCCACACCGAGAACCTGCCGGTAGTGTTACTTCTGGTGACTGGGTGGACGTAAGCCCGTTCACAGCAACGTAAGAAGGAGGCCTCTCCTGCCCCCGGAGCAGAGGACACTCGGGACTGGGGTCAGCCACCGACCCGTCCAATCCTCCGCTCTGTTCTCCAGGATGCTGCTGACTGAACGGGCGTTTTGCCCATTTTAAACGATTCCCCTCCATCCGTTCTTTAGGAGATGGCATTGAAAAGGGTTCTTTCTTCATCTTTCCCAGTGCTGAGAACCAAACCCAGAGCCTTGCGCTTACCAGGCAAGAAGAGCTCTTCCACTCACCAAAGTCCCCAACCGCTAGTTAGATATAGGAGCTTGAACTCAGGGCTTTGCCCTGGTCTTTTCCATGCCCGACTGGTGCCCTAACCACTGCAGCTCTTCCAGGATCCTCAGATCTCGGCCTCTTGAGTTGCACAAGCCCTCAGGGAAGCTGTTTCCTGGGTCCCCAGCCATCAGGCTCAGGGCCAGGTCAAAGGTAGCTTGCTGAAGCCACAGATTTGCCTCACGGAAGGAAGGAAAGAAGGAGGGAGGGAAGGATGGGGGGAAGGAGGGAGGGAAGGGGGGCACCGCAGGGTGGGTTCTGCTGGAGCGCTCAAAGCCTCAGCTGGGCATGGGTGAACTTTTATAGGTGCAGGTGATGTTGCTCATGGTTGGCCAGGCCAGGTGTGGCTGTGTGACCCTGGCTCGCCTGTCTGCTTTCTTTCTAGAAAAGCCGGCCGGACCCAGGACCCTGACTGACCTTCTGCTTCGAGAGGGGAGGACGGGAACCGTGGAAATCCGGACCCCAGAGCCTCCCATCCCCCCGAGCGCCCTTGGATGGGATGGGAAGGGCCCACGTCTCTGTCAGCTCCACGGTGTGGAGTGTGGTGCCGTGGGGTGTGGCCTGCCCCCCCCCACCCTGGGAAGCGCCCAGTGAGGGCAGCCACGCCGTGCCTACTCACGCCAGCCTGGCCCCGCAGTTCTCGCCTTCCATGTCACCTCCGGCCACGTTTTCCGTGTTGACTGATTCCGTCTCACTGGTGGGCATGCTCACTGCGAGAGGCCACGGGTGCAGGGAGAGCACGGAGGGTGGGGGGGGAGAGAAAGAGAGAGGGTGGGGGGAGAGGGAGGAAGAGACGTTAGACCATCATGGGTGACCCTGGTGCGGGGGCCAGCTCACCCGTGGCCTGTCTGCTTCCCTAGGGGAAGGTCTGCTGCCCGGACCCTGCAGGACGGTGGGGGAGAAGTGTGGTGGTCAGATCCTTCTTCCTAGAAAGCTCTGACGGATGCCCTTCTCAGCCCTCCACTACCCTGTGGCCTCTGGGAGCCATCAGGGCTCACCTTTGCTTCTAGAACTTGCTATGGATGGGGTGGATTTTTGCCTCCCTCCCTTCCTTCCCAACGTGGCGGAGCGGGCGTCTTCAGCCTCACAGCCACCGGCCCCCACCCCACAGCAATCCGTGGCACCAGCTGGTGTGGGAGGCACGCGGCCCAGAGCTGCCGGCAGCCACGGTGGCTGCACAGCGGCCAGGAGGCGTCTCCTCCCTTTGAAAATAAGAAAAAGTCGAGCTCAAAGGATTCTTCTGCCACCCTTCTAATGTGACATGCGTTGCTTGGCTTCCTTTCTTCCTTCCTTCCTTCCTTGCTCCCTTGTGGCTTGGCCGGCCTGGGACTCAAGATCCTCGGTTTTCAGCCTCCTGAGTACTGAGGCTCTAAGCGAATGCGACCACTGTCACCGAGTGAGCCCAGCCCCCCGCCCCCAGCTTCTTCAGCCTGGTCTGGCTCTGCTCTCCTTCTGGAACAGAATCCGTCTTCGGGTGGGGGCCTCCTCAGCCCCCACGTGGCCGTCCCCACGGAGAGGACAGACAGAGGCCACGGGTGTGACAGGCCCCGGCGGGCTGCCTCAGCCCGGGGCAAGGTGGGTGACAGCAGACTTTTCCCAGGTTGTCTTCTTTTGGAGGAGGACGTCGGGTGGGTGAGATGACCTTCCGGGAACGGGGAAGATGGGAGCAGAGGGCAGTGGTGGTGCAGCTGATGTCGAAGAAGGCTCCGTCTCCACAACGTTGGAGAAAAGGAAGTCCAGGGGGACTTTAGAAGTGATTCAGGAGAAGCACAGAGCAGGGCAGACGGCCATCCACACATCCACAGATCCACACACACGTGCGCGCACACACACACACACACACACACACACACACACACACACACACACACACACACATGCAGGTGACTGCCGTGCCCTCAGCGTCGGGAGCAACCCCCTCCCGCCCCGTGCAGTGCAGCAGGACGGACAGGTGTGCACACACAGAGCGCAAGGCCACGTTACCATGGGTTTCTGTGGAGTGACTAAACCAAGCAAACTTCCCCTTCTTCTGATCACGCAAGCTGGCCAGGGCACCTCCTTCCTCAGACGAGGCGGCCAGGGGCAGGGCAGGGGGGAGACGGGGCAGGACAGCGACACACAGCATGCAGCCGGCACGGGCGGGAGAGAGAGACAGCTCAGTTGTCACAGGGAACATTCCTTTTGTCATTTCCAAACATGAGTCCAAACAAAACATTTAAGAGCAATAAACCAAAACACGTATATAGACGTACATTCAAAATATACCAAAAATGAGAGTGCACGCCTGCGTATGTGGTTTTGTTTTGTTTCTTTTGGCCAATTCTGGACCTTGAACTCAGGGCCTGAGCACTGTCCTTGGACTTTCTCAAGGCTAGAGCTCTACCACTTGAGCTGCAGCACCACTTCTAGCTTTTTCTATGTATGTGGTACGCAGGAATCGAACCCAGGTCTTTGTGCATGTTAAGCGAGCACTCTACCACTAGGCCACGATCCCAGCTGCCGCTTGCATATGTGTATGTGCATATATGTGCGTGTATGCACATGTGTATATGTGTGTGTGCGTGTGTGTGTGCATGCATGTGTATGTGTGTGTATTCCAACATAATGGAACCCACACTCTAATCCACTGGAGTTAACACAAAGCAGAGGACGGGTGGACCCCAGGACAGGCTTTGACCAGCATGCATGGCACATCTAGACGGGGAAAGGAGACTTCCCGCTCCTTCCTGTGTCTTCTGGTAACTCCCAAGATGGTGCCACGGCTCTCACGCCCCACTGGCCTTTGCTCCTGTCCCCTCCCTCAGCCAGGCCACTCAGTCCCCCAACACCACCAGGCTGAACGCTTCCGTCTGTAGCCTGCCCACCACCGGCGGCAGCCAATCCACCTGCCCCTTCAGGTTTTACCATGTTTATTATAGCACCGTGATTATTCCTGGAGTAGCATGTGCTCATTTTATACACTTCCCCCCCCATCCTGGTGCTTGAACTCAGCGCCTCGGCTCTGTCCCGAACCTCTCTATGCTCAAGGCTGCCGCTCTACTACTTGAGCCACAGCTCCATTTCTGATTTTTTTTCTGAGTCGTTTATTGGAGATCAGAGTCTCACAGACTTTCCCGCCCGGGCTGGCTTTGAACTGTGATCCTCAGACCTCAGCCTCCGGAGTAGTTACGATGACAGGTACGAGCCACCGGCACCTGGCTCCCTACATAGAATTTTGAATGAATAGTGCATTGCCGTATCATGAGTTCTCCCCCAACTCTCTCTCTCTCTCTCTCTCTCTCTCTCTCTCTCTCTCTCTCTCTGTCTCTGTCTCTCTCTCTCTCTGAGATAACCTGGGAATTTGTTTCAGGAACAGAACCGCTGGGCTTCCTGGCATGTCTGCATGGACTCAGTCTCAGGAGGCTGGGAAACCAGGGAAATTTGCCCACGGGCCCTCGGGGCCAGGGCTGCAGGCAGAAGTGACCAGGTGAGACCCTCGCCTGGCAAGGCGGGGTGCGTCCTGCCAGCCCCCCCCCATGCCCAGCGCTTTAGCAGGCTCCTGGGGAAGGGTCCCCGGGCTCCCCGTGGCGACGGCGGCGGGCACGGTGCCTCCGTGCGCCAGGACCACGGCCTGTCCTCCGTTCCCGAGGGTGGAGGTCACTGTGGCTTGGCCCTGGCCAGCTCCTTGGTGCTGTGACCTCCTTTCCGGAACGTGGAGGGGAGCAGCTACGGGAAGCCCTGCAGGCGGCAGAGCCCAGGAAAATTACCACCTGGCCCAGACTGCTCACGTCCAGTCCAGTCCCGGAGACTGGGCTGCAGACCAAGGCAGCTTCTAGAACCATCCAAGTCCTCTCTCTGCCCTCTACCCTAGAGCATGGAGGCCGGCAAGGATACCAACCCCCCCTCCCACCCCGGCCATCCCAGCTCCTGACTCCCCATCTTCTGCCTGTTAAGATCGACGCCAGGCGCTTTGGGTGCCGGCTCAGCCGAAATAGTTATCTGTAGAAAACTCTGCAACGCGTGTTTGCGAACGCTGCCTGGTGGTTTTGAACCGTCTTCCTTGACGTGTGTCATCTCTCGAGAGCATTAGGTTTGTCTTCCTGGACAAATCGGGATTCTCCCCGAGGACAGAGGACTTGGTGTCGGCACCCTCGGTGGACCGTGGCGGGGCCTCCTGCAGGGACCAGCCTGTGGGAGTCACACGGAGCCCGTGGGACGCACGGGTGGACATTCGGGTGTGTGTGGGGGGGGGGGACGGTCTTTCTTCTCCTACCGCGGCCACGTGCGTCACTTTCCCCTCTAGAGTCTCAGATCTGGATACTAAGAGCCAGGAAGAAGCCAGGCAGCAATTCCCCCCACCGCCCCAGTGTCCCCAAAGCCCCCCCGCAGTCCTGTGGCAGCTTAGCGTCCCCCCCACACCTGGAGGAGCTCTTTGGCTCAGCCTCCAGAGGGAGGCAGGGGTGCTGGGGCAGGGAAAACGAGGCTGCAGGTTCACAGGAGGTCCCTCCTGCATCTGGAAGGTTCTCAGCCGCCGCCCGCCACCCCAGGCCCAGCGTGACTGCTTCCACAGAAGCAATTAAAACCGGGTTGATTTTTAAGCCAGCAGAAAGCAAATACGAAACAGGATTAAATATTAAGAAGCCAAACCAAGTGGCCTTATTAAAAAGGCATGGCAGACACAGGAGGCGCCATCATCATCATCATCATCATCATCATCATCACGGCTATAAACCGGGAAGAGACCAAAATGCCTGCCTGCCCTTCATCGGCAGTCACGACCCAGAGGAAAAGAAAAAATAACCAGGGCTGTTGCGCTCTTAGCAGGTCATAAACCACCCCCTCCTCCCCCCCCAGCCCTCCCCCTCCCCCCCCAGCTCCCAGGTGGAAAATCCTGCTGGACCCTCCCCTCACCACAAGCCACAGCCAGGCCACCTCTGTCACTACTTGGAAGGAGGGGGGAGGGGAGGGGGAAGGGGGAGGAGGACGGGGAGGGATGAATCTGGTAGGGATTGATAATGCTGCTCTGTACCCTCCTGTCTGTCTGTCATCTGTCTGTCTGTCTATCTATCTATCTACCTACCTACCTATCTACCTACCTACCTATCGTCTATCTATGCCATCTGTCTGCTTGTCTGTCTGTCCATCCATCTATCCATCCTGTTCACTATGCAGCTGACCTGGCTGCATAGCCTGCCTGGCCCTTGTGCTCCCCTCCTGCCCTCGTGGAGTGAGCAGGCCTGGATGGTAGGAGGGAGGAGGAGGAGGGAGCAGAGGGCAGGGGAGGGCAGGGGAGAGGTCTCCACAGCTGCCCACCCCAGAGCCCTGGGGCGGAGGGGCGGGAGGAGGAGGGCTTTCGGGGAGCACTACCCCTGCGGAGGACAGGACAGCAGAGCAATTAGCGGAGTAATTAGCCGTGCAAGGCTAATTAGCCAGGCCTCTGGGATGGCACTGCAGGGGCTCCTGGGAGGGGCAGCCAGGTTCCGGGTGCAGATGGCGGCTGTGCGTCCTGGGACCGAGGTGGGGGGACAGTCCCCTGCATGGCCAAGGCCGGGAGGGGCGCAGGGAGGGGCGGTAAGGATGTGGGGGCAGCTCGGCCACCCAGCAAAGATGGGGGAGGCCGGGCGAGGGCCCGACAGGCCACGGGATCTCCCCATTCCTTCCTCTCCGCCTCTGCCGCCCCCTCCCTGCCTCCTGGAGTCCAGAGGGTCCCCAGGAGAGGCTCTGGCTGGTGGCAGCTCTGTCCTCGCGCTCTGGGCAGGGCATAGGCGAAAGCGAGGGCGGGGGGGGGGAGGGCAGTGTCCCCAGCTTGAGCCACGGGGCGTGGACAGGTGTGGGGACTCTGGAGTGGCCACCGCGCCCCTGCCCCCCCGCGGGGTCATCTCTCTGACCCTTCTCATCGCGGGCCACTCACACGTCCCTGGCCTGGCCTCACGGGGCCCGGAGGCGGCGGCGGGCCAGGACACAATGACACACACCTCCACCATCTCACCGGGACTGGCTGGAAAGGGCTCCTGAGCTCCCCCCGTCCTGCTGGCCTGCACCCCACCCTGCCCAGACCCATGGTGGACACTCCGGGCCGCACGTCACACCCTCCCGCTCGCCCTCCCGCCTCAGCTTCCCCAGCTGGGTTGATAGCAGTGCACACACGACCTCACTTGAGTAATTCCTCCTCCTCCCCCTCTTCTTCCCCTCCTCCTCCTCTTTTTCCTCCTCCCCTTCTTCTCCATCTCTCCTCCTCCTCCCCCTCCTCCTCTTCTTCCCCTCCCTCCCTCTCTCCCTCCTTCCCCTCTTCCCTCCCTCCTTCCCTCTTTCTTTTCTTTAAACAATACTAGGTCAGAGGACCTCAGTGTCGCTCAGCTACTACCAGAGCTGGTGCCTGTTTTTCCGTAAGGGAAGTGAGGCCATGTCCACAGTCCGGGGCTCTGTGAGGGGTCACCTGCCCCTCCCTGGGCGCAAGCGAGAACCTCCATGCCCCCCCCACCCCGGCACCCACCGACCTCAGTCCTTTCCATGCTTCTGAGGCCAGAGGCGCCAGACAGAGCGCGCGGGGACTCGTCTCCAGCTGGGGTTCTAAGTAGATTATGGACAAACATATCCATACTATATATGTGTGTGTGTTTGTTTGTTTTTTCCAACAGTCAACAATTGGGTTAGCACAACGGCAAATGTCATTCCCAGCGGCCGGGGCCCAAGAAGCAGGCCGCGTGCACTAGAGCTCTGCTTCCTGGCCAGGCTGCAGACGCAGGGATCTGGGGCCATGAGCCGTTCCCTGCGGCTTCGCGGATGGGATTCAGCCCGGCGGGCGAGGAAGGTTACAGAGCCCTGTGTCTTCTCCATCTCTTCCCAGTCCCAGAGCAGCCGCCCGGACTCCACTCCTGCGGCTCTCAGCCATTCCTGACGGGCATTCTTGGCTAGACGGGACAGAGGAGGGCTGCTTCCAGCATGTCTCCAGGCATACTTCGAGAAGGAAAAGTGGAGGCCAGTGCGAGGGGGTCAAACGCAGGCCGCAGCAGCCCCTGCCCTCACCAGAAGGGAGTGGGGCATGGCAGATGAGAACTGACTCACACACAGGTCCTCACAGGCCCCGGACACATCTGGAAGATACATAAGCGACGCTCGGATTGCTGCTTGCCTCACCAGGCGTGTGGGGGGAGAGGGCCTGCGGGGAGGGGGCTGGGGGGAGGAGCCTGCAGGGGGGAGGGGGTCTGTTTCTCCCAGGCACCCTCCTGCAGGCTGGTCCATGAAGACAGAGAAAGCGGCTCCCGAATCTCACCGCTGAATCGCGCCGGGGGTAAATATTTAATCCTTGCTCGTCTACTCGAAACTTCAATGTTTTGGTGCTACCGTGTGTCTGTCTTTCAGCTGCTCATCCGCATCCATCTCTGTCTCCAAGACTGTGAGCTTTAGAAGTGTGGGACTGCGTTTAAGTCGTCGTAATGGCATGAGAGCGAGCGAGAGAGGAGAGCGATTCCCATATGGGAAGACAGTTCATCCATTCTTTTTTTTTGATCTCCAGGAAGCAGGGGGAAGATGAGACTTCTCTTTCTTTCCGTGTTGTCTTCCTTGCCCGGCTCCTGCCCTCTGGACCTGGGGTGACCCCTGTGGCTGTCTCCATCCCTGGATGCTGTCTGCAGGCAGATGCCGGGCCCAGGCTGACCCCAGCTGACCAGGCCTCTGCTCTGTCCACACCTGGGGGGCGTAAGAGGCCTGCAGAGCAGCGTTCGGGGGTCCCCACTCTCCGGCTTCCCCAGGAAGCTTGCTAGGCTCACCCCCAATCTACCATACCCCTCCCGGAAATGTCTTAGGCGTCTGGAGCATCATCTGGAACTCTGACCCCATCACCTCCATGGTCCCCAAGCCGGGGCCCAGCCATCTCTCGACACTCTGTGGCAGGGGTGGGAGCGGGGGGGGGGGGGAGATGGCTACCACTCCCATGGCAGCCACGGGATTTGTCAATGCCGGCCGGGTCACGCCACACGTGGCTCTACTGCAGCGGAAGTCGGAGTCTTGGGAAAACAAGTCGCACGGTCCTCTCCGGGGAGGCCCCCATCTCACCGGCTGCCCCTCCACATCAGTCTCTCCTGCCCAACCGTCTCCACTTCCTCTCTGCACTCGGAGGCACCACCATGCACCCTGGGTTCCGTCTCCCAGGGTCTTGTGCTGGTGGCATCTGCTCTCTGCTGGCGGAGGGATGGATGGATGGATGGATGGATGGATGGATGGATGGATGGACGGATGGATGCCCCAGTCATCCAGTTACCAAAACCATGACATCTTTTGCTGTTATTGTTGTTCATTTCTGGGGTAGAAGTGGACTGGCAGATAAACCATACTGTAATCTTTTTGGGATTCCAGAAGTTAAGCTACTACACCAACTAAAACGTCCACGTCATCGGTCACAGCCTTTCCCCTCCTGAAGCCGTCACCTCGCCTTTCCTGCACGTTGTTAGGCCTGGAATTCCTTCCTAAGCTGCACCCACGGTGCTTTCGAGCGGGCTTTCTTGGCTTAGCTGCGGGCTCTGTTCCTCTGTCTCGGTTCCACTCTAATTTCTATGCTCCGTGGTTCTGGATCTTTCCCTCAGCCCGTCCTCCTGGAATACTCCACTTCCGAGAAGAAGCCAGGCTTCAGTCCTGGGACAAAGCTGCCCCAAGACGAGAAAGCAGTGGACCCCAAAGGCGCCTCCAGCCACGGGGAGGCGGGCCAGGCTGAGAAGCCTGTCGGGATCGGATGTCCATCATGTGTTTCTCAGACCTGGCCAGAAACCCGGCTGGAAAGGGACGGATGGGTGGACCCCCGACAGCTCTGCTGTGTCTCCTGCCTCCTCCATCCCCTGCTCTGCCTGGGGCGGGTCACTGGTTCCCTGCAATGCCCGCAGGGCTCCCTGAGGCCAGCGTCCTGGCTGGCTCCTTCACCCGAGGGAGTCTCGGACCGCAGCCTCTGGAGAGGAACCCGTTCTAAATTACACCGTTCGCGAGGACAGAAACACATCCGTTCAAACCAGGTGAAAGGACAGAGGGGCGACGCTGCACACACAGGTGGAGGCAGAGGGCGGCGAGAGTCACATGGCCACATTCACCCCAGCCTGTCCCGGCTACACTCGGCAGTAGCCTGGAAGCCTGGAGGTGGCACGGGCCCCGGGGTCTGTACGCTCTTCCTCTGCCCCCCTCCATGCCCCCGGCTCACATCTCCTCAGCTCAGAGGTTCTTCCCATGATCAGGCTCAGGGGTGCCCCGTCAAGGGACGGCGGGGGGGGGGCCGTGTCGGGGACCAGCGCTTTCTGGGTACAGGGCTCCAACAGGCCCATGCCCTTGACCAAAGCACAGACCCCAGGAGGAAAAGCTGGTTTAACCAAAGACGACTGCCACAACCACCATTGTCTTTTCAGGCCAAAGACCCTGAAAGGAACACCAGGCCAGGAGATTCACCCACTCCCCCGGTGACTGGTACCTCTGGGCAGACAGACGGGCAACCGTGGCCTCCGGGAAGGCCCCAGTCCTCCCCCAGAACCCGGCCCAAACCCAGAGGAAGGCCGCTCACTGTTGCGGGGCTTCTCCTCGTCCAGGCCCTCGTCCTCGTTCTCGGGGTCGATGTCCTCCGCCTGAGTGATCCAGTCCAGGTAGCCCTTCAAATCCTCCTCCAGCTGCTGCTTCTCCCGCAGCTTCTGGAAGTCTCCCCGGGCCTTGGCCTTCTCCCTCTCTTTGGAAAACTCTCTGGGGTGTGTGTGAGAGAGAAATGGAGGGGGAGGAGAGGGGGAGATAGAGGGGCAGGGAGGAGTGGGCAGGGCGGGAGAGACAGAGGGCAGGGGAGACAAGGCAGGCAGGCGTTAACTGCCGTGTGCTGAGCACCCTGCGCCCACACCCGCTTCCCACGGAGAGCGGCCTCCGATCCCCCCCCCCCAAGACAGCAGAGACACAGGAGGGGACGTCTTGAAGTGGCCACAGGAGTCCTAACGAGGGCCTCCTGCTCCCTCCCCTCTCTCCTAGATCACGGAAAGGGGACCCTGGGTTTTCTCGGTGGTCAGGTCTGACTCTCTGGGGCCTCTGGGGTGGGGTGGGCAGCCGTGTGGCAGAGCCAGTCCCTGACAGGGCCCTGGGTGCCCACTCCAGCCTCAGCGATGGCCCCTGAGAGTGGCAGATGACCCACGCTCTGTCGACTCCGGGCCTCAAGCCTAGTGAGTAGCTGCCATTTGCCTGACGGCTGTTAGCAAGCCTGGAAGGGTTTCAAACCTCGGTTGTTCTTTCTCTCCTCACATGGAGCATTGAGAAGGATTCCACACACAAGAAAATGTCCCCGGGGGCTGCCCTTCTGGTTAAGCCCATTCGATTAGAATAGGTAAAAAAATCAAGAGACACCCACGCAGAAGGCTGCGCGCGTGGGGCTGGGGGCTGGAGAAGCGGCCCCAGCAGAACCACGTGCTCTTTTCTCTCGTCTACAGTCTGGCCCCTATTTTTAAAATCCCCCCCCCCCGACTTTGAATTTACTTTCTGGAACAAGTGGCCTGGCCGTAGAAGGCGGTAACAAACCAGGCCAGCCCTGGTCAGACAAGTCCAGGTCTCTTCCTGCAGAGCAGGGAACTGGGAGGGGATTTTTGGCGTTTGTTTAGATGTGTGTTCTCTGGGAAATGAGGCCGTGTGTGTGTGTGTGTGTGTGTGTGGTGTGTGTGTGTGTGTGTGTGTGTGCGTGCACACTCTGCGTGTGTTGATTCTCCTACCCTTCAGAGCAAGAGGCCCTGGAAATACCTTGCATGGACCAAACACTGCAAGGAAGACAGCTCTCCTCTTGGAGGGAGGGAAGGACCTCTCCAACAAACCCACCTGAGGGGGCGGAAGGCTTGGATCCGCCTGGTGTGCACCTTTGGTTTAGGGCTGGGGTCTCTGAGGGACGTGGGGCTGGGTGGGGTGGGGGAGAGGGAGCTGTTTCGTGGGAGGGTGGGGGGGCTGGGCTAAGGAGTCCTCTTCAACTGCCGCCTTCATGAGGCCCTGCTTTGGATTGGATTTTCTTCTTAAATTTGATTGAATCTAATTCTAATTGGATTGAGCTTGCCCTTTCTTGGGCTTCCTGCCAGGTGGCAGATGCATGCCTTTATTTCCTTCCCCGGGCGCGTTATGCCCAGGGGTGGTGGCGGGAGGGGGCCAGGTCCACAGCACGTTAGGGAGAGCAGGAGACTCTGCTGTCCAGGGCAGACACCAACCCCTCCCGCTGGCCTTCGGGTTGATTCTCCTGGAGAGGGAGGGCCTGGGTGAGGGCCAAGGGCTGGAGAAGAGCCTGGACTCCCTGGGGCCGGGCTGCATGGCACATGGAGCACCACCTGGCCAGGGTGGGCAGGGGCCAGCCAGGCCCCACTTGGAGAGGGGCGAGCCAGGTGGCAGTGCCTGGACGCCGGCCATGCGTCTACCCTGGGGACTGAGCTAATGAAGACATGAAGCCATAGCCGCCTGGGGCCACGCCCAGCCTGGGGCCCAGCTGGTGAGACAATCACCAGGGTGGGATGTCACCAGGCAGGGCGACACAGAAAGCCAGGGTGAATGGAGGACCGGGCCGGGGCTCAGTGCCTGAAGGAGGTAACTGGAGGCCATTCTCTGCTGACCACAGGGCAAATCAGTATCGATTGATAATCAACAACCTCATCACTCACGAGGTCTCCCCCTCACTGACCCACAGGGGTGACTCCTGAGCCGTGTGCATGGCTGGCCTGCAGCCGTTTGCTCGTCTGCCGAGCTGGCCAGCGCCTGTGCACCCCCGGTGCCACTGCCCACCGGCTTAACGTAAGAGAACCAAGCACAGGCAGTGAAGCATGCACAGCAGAAACACACCCAGGACAGCGCCAGGGGCTGAGCGGTTGAGGAGAGATGGGGAGCAGACGCTGCTCGCGATAACTGCACCCTGCATTTCTGTGTGTGTGTGTGTGTGTGTGTGTGTGTGTGTGTGTGTGTGTGTGTGTGTGTGTGTGTCTTTTTAAATGGATCTTTATCTATCGATGCAGGGCCATTTTCTTGTGTTGGAACATAAAATGGAAAACCCTTCCAAGCAGCTAACTAGGGGCGTGCGCTGTTGTGTTTTCTGTTCTTACCGACCTGGATGACCTTGCCGGGACTGAACCCCCGCCCGGTGTCATGGCTGGCTGGCTGCCATGGGAGGTGGGAGGGCGGTGGGAGGGAGGTGGGAGGGGGGGCCCTCAGGACAGCATCCTGGCTCCTGGAGCCCGCTAAGTCCCCGCCGTGTGTTTGGGAGAGACAGTCAGAGAGGCCAGCCGTTCAGCAGAGAGGGACAGACAGAATCCCCACCCCCAGAGAGCCGCCACCAGGAAGGGGTCACCGGGGACGTCTCCACGTCAGGCCGAGGTGTGGCTGCGAAGACACAGGGGCCTTTGTGGTGAGGGGCGCCCATCCTCGAGGCCGCGAGGGGACCACTGTTCTCAAACAACCCGAGGCTGTCAACACTCAGCAACCGACTGCTAAGCCTGCGACCTAGGACTGAGCCGAAAAACTGATCTGATGAGCGGGGTGGTGGCTCAGGTGGTGCAGTGCTCACTCAACAAGCGTGAGGCCCCGGGGTTCAAATCCCAGTATCATCATTTAAAAAAGAAATGAAGGAAGCGATCTGAATGCTTTCCTGTCCAGCCTGGGAAGGGTAGCGGGCTGAGAAGACCCGGCCCGTGCTGGCGTGCAGGTCTGCGCTGTTTGCCCACAGGGACAGAGGCCGACTCCGGCCCGCCATCTCTCCCCTCTCCAGGGCCTGCCCCTCGCCTGCCGGAAGGGCTGGCTGGGGCTCCGAGGAGCCGGCGGGGAGGGCTGGGCCACTGTTCCACACCTGGGCTTTCGTGTGTGGATTCCTTTCCCAGCCAGGCCAAGGACCTTCGACTTGAAAGCTCCCGTGGTGACCCCTTTTACCCCAAATGCGTGAGAGCCAGAAAAGGGGAAAAAAAAGAACAGCACCGGAAGTAGCAGAAAGAGTAAATAGATAAGAAAAAAATGTATATAAATGGAAAAACCAAGACCTTTTCCTTGGTCTTGCTTACCCGCTAAGAACACCGAGAACCAAATTAAGTACAAAAAATGACCCTATGATGATTAGTGTAACAAAATAGATCCAAGGCCAGTCCCTTCCTACGGCGTCATTGACCTGGAAGAACGGGATACTGGTTAGTGAGGCACACAAACACACGCACACAGCCACCGAGCAGGGCCAGGTGCCGGCCCCAGGGTCTCTGGACACCGACCCTCAAGTATACAAAACCAAGAAGCCAAATGGCCTGTCCAGCCAATGGACCAGAGTTCCTGGTTCCAAGGAGATTTTGTTTTGCGTTGTTTGGTGGTTTGTTTGGTTTTTCTGTTTCGTTTTGGTTTGATTTGTTTTTTTTTTTCCTGGGCCTGTGTGGGGCCGTGGCTGCGGGTCCAGGCCGTGGTGACAGTGGAACCGTGCTCGGCTGCCTTGTGACGAACACGGAGGTGGTCAGCTTACCCGCTCAACACACCGAGAACCAGATTTAGAACGAAAAAGGATCCAAAGATGACCAGACTGACAAAATATACCCAGGGCAACTCATAGCCCATGGCGTCCTGCATCTGGAAAGACGAAGGAGAGTTAGGAGAGAGGAAGCAGAGCTGAGTTAAAGCAGAAAGGAAGGTGAGGGGGGCACAGCAGGCTGGCCCTAAGCAACGGCTCCTCGAGGCTTCCTACCACCATTACCGGCCGTCAGAAATACTCCCGGTGACCTTGACCTGAACTGTGAAGGACGTTGACTGGCTCTGCCTCAAGAGGAATCTCACCCCCACCCCATGCTCTGTTTTATTTTCTGGAAGGGGGGAAACCACTTTTTTTTTCTCTTTCAGTTTTCTATTCTCTAAGAAACCGGGTCAGCTCATAAAAGAATGCCTTCAGCATGGGGCGTGCTGTCAGCTTCTCTAGATTTTGGTGGCCAGTAAATCGTCTGATGTCCCCGGTCCTCCCCCCCTCCCGGGGGGGGATGTCTCTGAGCGCCAGTGTCTAAAGTGGGTCAGCAGCTGGCATAAACATTACAGGACAGGTGAGGAGAGAGACTGTCCCAGAGGGCCTGCTCCCGACCCCGCTGTGCCCGCAGGCCACGGGCTGAATCTCCCAGGCAGGTGGGCCACTGACCAGGCCAGACGGTCCCTGCGTCTGCGTGACAGGCTGTAATGCCCACAGGGCTTGAAGCTGGGGTCTCACAGCGCCACTTTCAGCTTTCTCCGTGTGTGTGTGTGTGTATGTGGTACTGAGGAATAGAACCCAGGGCTTCCTGTCTGCTAGGCCAGCACTCTACCTCTAGGCCACACTCCCAATCCTTATAACATTTTTTTTTGCCAGTCTTGGCCTTGAACTCAGGGCCTGAGCACTGTCCTTGGACTTTCTCAAGGCTAGAGCTCTACCACTTGAGCCTCAGCACCACTTCTGGCTTTTTTCTATGTATGTGGTACTGAGGAATCGAACCCAGGTCTTCGTGCATGCTAGGCAAATACTCTTCCATTAGGCCAAACTCCAGGCCCCCCTTATAACTTTTAACAGGAAACGGCGTGTGCTGTATGCCCTGTGAATGAGGGACAGATAATGAGAGTCCCGCCAACTGTGGTAGTTACTGTTACAAGTTCATTAAAACTGATCTTTACTATTATTATTATTAATTCTTATTTATGTGGGTCATGGGGCTTGAACTGGGCCTGGACGTTGTCCCTGAGCTCTTCAGCTCAAGACCACCACCCTACCCTTGAGCCAAGCCCCACTTCCCGTTTTCCAGAGGTTAATGTCTCAGGTCCTTTTGTGTCCAGGCTGGCTTTGAACCTCGATCCTCAGATCTCAGCCTCCTGAGTAGCTAGGATGACCGGTGTGAGCCACCACACCTGGCTTCTGTTATCATTATTTGAGAAAACCAATAACGTGTGGCTACAGAGTCTCCAGCAAATGACACATTTTTTTTTCCAGTTCTGTGGCTTGAGCTCAGGGCCTGGGCACTGTCCTTGGGCTTTCTCAAGGCTAGCCCTCTACCACTCCTGGCCCCCACACTTTTTTAAAGTCCCAGGGGCGGTGGGCTTGAACAGTCACCGAAGGAGAGGTCTCAATCCTCGCTAGCTCTCCTGTGGCCTGGGGAATTCCGTCTCGGGAACTTTCCCTTCCTACACACCCAGGGCTCTATGTGTGGATGGCTGGAGACGACAGGGCATTGTTTATGGTTTGTCCCCTGTGCCAAGCTCTGTGCCTTCTCCCCCAAACCCCACAGCCATGCCTAGGCCAGTGTGCAGAAGGTTTGCTGACTGAATAAACGAATGAAGAAATGAGTTTAAGGTATGGCCGGGTGCCATGCTATAACTAGAGAAGTCTTCCTTACAGGAGCAACATGGGTGAAAAAGCATCGGGAAGGTGTGAAGATGGCCTATGTGTCTGTGCAGCCTGGGGCCGGGCCTGGCGGAGCGGCCGGAGGCTGAGGGGGCTGGGGGGGGTGGTGGGGGGAGCAGGAAGCGGCTCGTGACGGAATGGGGCTTCCTGGGAACTTGGCCACTCTTAAAAATAGAGCGCACAGCTGTGCTTCCTTCCTGGCCTGGGGACGGAGGGCTTTCTCCCCGAGACATGAGGGAAACACGCAGCCAAACAGCAGCTGCCAGGAGGGGGCGGGGCAGCGGCCGTGGGCAGAGACCCGTGGCCCAGCGTGGCACCCAGGGACCCTTCCTTACTGGGGACTGGGGAAATGAGAGGCAGGAGCTGGGTCGGTCGGCACACTGCATTGTAACTTGTAACCCGGGACTGCCGGGCGGCCTTGGCCTGCTGTTAGCAGTGGCCACATGAAGGCTAACGCTGGTTACCAAGTGTCTCTGCTACCAAGAAGCCCTGGGTGGGGGACACAGGCCTGGGGGGAGACACAGCCCTGGGGGGGGCACAGACCTGGGGGGAAGAGAGCCCTAGAATGGGGACACAATTCTGGGGGGAGACACAGCCCTGGGGGGGGACACAGCTCTGGGGGGGGACCCAGACCTGGGGGGAACAGAGCCCTAGAATGGGGACACAGTTCTGGGGGGGGACACAGCCCCAATGAGTCTTGCGCTTTAACTCAGGACCTGGATATTTTCCTTAAGCTTTTTTGGGGAATCTTTCTCAAGGCTAGTGCTCTACCATTTTGAACCACGGCTCCGTTCCTTCCATTTTGGAAGGTTCCCTTGAGATAGAAGCCTGGTGGACTTTCCTTCCCCAGGATGGCTTTGAACCGCCATCCTCAGATCACAGCTACCCGAGGATCCAGGCTGGCAGGCACAGGGTTAAGAGCGTGACTCGTTGCCTTGGTGGGTTACGTTGGTGGGTGGGTGGGGATGGCCCTCTGTGTGCAGTCCCACGGTACATGACCCCTCGGCTGGGCTCAGCCACGCCGGGATTTCCCTGGGTGGGTTTGGTAATTTATAACAGGAAGCTCATCCCCCTCCTCCCATCCCGATCCTCGGAGCTCTGGGTCTGAGGGGCCGTGGGGAGGCTTCGGCAGGAAGCATGCGCAAACCCGAGCTTCCGTGGGCTCAACCCGGAGTCCCCTCCTCCCGTCCCCGTCCCGGTCTCCGAGGACCGGGACCCGGGGGGAAGAAACGTTCTAGATCGCTATTCAGCTTTGAGGATCCCCCACACGAGGCAGGCCCGTGGGTGTTGTGGATGGCTTGACTGAGTAATTCATCCCAGTCCACTAAGTTTGCAAAGCCATGGCCCCTGGAATATGATCGCAGGGGCCAGAGGAAAAGAGAATCAGGCTGAGCGTGCCTCAGGCAGCCATGAGCCACCGGGGACTTCTGGCTGCTAAGCCGACGGCTCCTCTGACACTCAACATCCTTGGGCGGATGCTTCCCCAAAGGCACAGGCTCAGATCCGGGGACGGTATCCTGACAGTGCCCTGGAGAATCCCCGAGGTGCAGCGCAAGGGTTCTGAGCTCCAGCCACCGTGAGAATGGTGTGGAGAGGCGTCCCGGGACAGGACACTAGACCTGACTTAGAACCTTCTCGTTTGTCGGCTCCGAGGCAGCGCGGGCTGTGTTTCTCTTTAGAGACATGGGGATTGGAGAGTCCCACAGGCTAGAAGCAAGGCGGAGGCATGCAGACGGGAAAGGAGGAAGAGGGAGGAGGAAGGAGAAAGGACAAAGCAGGTAGAGGAGCTGGGTCAGTGCACTGGGCTGGGGTGCGTTCTGGTCGGCTCGGTTGTGGCTTTCGGGGCGTGTGAGTGTGTGAAGGTGGGAGGCAGAGCAGATTATATCCATTCCTCCCTCCTGACACCCTCCACCACCCCCTGCCGCCCGAGGCATTGCCACAGCTCTGGCTGGCCGGAGGACTCAGGCTGCAGCGGCCTGGGGATGGATCTGCCGGCTGCGCAGAATAAACCTGCCAAGTGTGACGTGCCTGGGTCCCCTCTCTGTCGTTCACGTGGCGCCCAGGTCCTAGCCTATCACTCTGAATCTCAGGTGGGGGGCCCTGGTTGCTGCTTCCACCTCTGGGATTCAATCTGGGGCTTCGATGACCTCCTAGACCTTGCTTCTCCGGCCCAGCTCTGCGCAGCACGCCGGATGGCATGCCAAGAAGATGGCACAGTAAACGCGTGCCGTGGGCGAGGCAGGAAGGCTCAGGAAGCCACCACATGCCGTGTGTGCCCAGTGTCGCTTCCCTCCTGGGCCCGGGGAAGCCGGTGCCTGCCTGGCACGGCGGGCGCTGTGCTCTCCAACAGCTTTCCTGTCTCCTGTCCCCGCCCTGAGCAAACTCGGAGCGCGTGCTCACAAGGGCCCAGTGGGTTGGACCGTCTGGGGGAATCTCTGGGAGGGATAGTATTTTCAGGACCAGCTACCTGCGTTCACTCGCCAGAATTCTGGATACCAGATTCCGGTGAGTCATTTCTGGGGCGGAGTCAGGAGACGCTAAGGGTGACTCTGCCAGCATGAAGATGGCTCAGATACAACGTCTCCTGTGCCGGTGGGCTACACGGTAGACAGAGCCGGCATTTCAAAGGTTCAAAGGTTGGCAACGTGGCAACTGTTACTGGATCCTAAGAGGAACTTTTTATTCTCTCTGCTTGGGTGGTGCTGGGGTAGGAGCTGGAGGCCTCGTGCTTGCTGGGTGGGTGTTTCACCGCCTCAACCACGCCCCCAGAACCCCCCTCCCGACTTGTGTTTGGTTTTCCAACTAGGATCTTGCATTTGTACTCATGTCGGCCCGGACTGTGATTCTCCTGGCACGACAGGAGTGAATTGTAGATCGAGACCTGCCTGGCTGCCTTTTCCACTTACACTGGCCTTGAGCCGCCACCCTCCTGAGCAGCTGGGGTCACAGGCGTGAGCTAGCTGCTACCTGCTTATCCCGAGGGGGCATCGTGTTATAACATAAAAGGACATATGTGATAAGAACAATTTGCAGGTGGGGATCAGACCTTCTAACCATATGTCCCATCATGGGCAAAGTCTTTGGGTGACAGTGAAGATGACAGAAATGCATTTGTCTAATGGATGATTCTACTACGTGAAGACAAGGCTAATATGGGAAATTATATATTTCATATATTATATATATATATAATATATATAGCATGCGTGAGTGCAGTTGATAAAATGGTTTCTTTTCGGGAGGCCAGGCTTGAGGTTTCTGAGGGTTCATAATTCCGCCCATAGCTCTCGTTTAGAGAAGGAGGCAGGAAAGGGAAAAAAGGGGGGGGGGGCGGAAGAGGAGCCATGGAACGGAATCCCATGCCAGGTACGTGTACTGCGCTGGCCCAGCGCCCGCTGCATGCCAGTCCAACGAGAGGTGGCGTTTCCATGGGGCTCAGTGGGCAGGGGGAGGGGACCGGCTGGGGTACCCCGGCAGGCCTTGGCATCCCTCCCTCTCCCCATCCCCTCCCTCCTCCCCTCCCCTCCTCCCCCTTGCTCCCCCTCCATGCCCTCCTCCTCTCTCTCCCCTCCTCTTCCCTCCTCCTCTCCCTCTCTCCCTCCCCCTCCCCCCTCCCCCCCCGCCTACCCAGTACAGCACGTCCGTCCAGCCCTCCATGGTGATACACTGGAACACCGTCAGCATGGCGAAGGCAAAGTTGTCAAAGTTGGTGATGCCGTGCTTGGGCCCGTCCCACCCGGGTCTGCACACGGTGCCGTTCTGGCACTGCCGCCCGTGCCCGGTCTCCAGGGCGCAGGGGGAGGGGTCCTCTTCAGCTGGGACGTCTCCAGGGCCGTGCGGGGGGAGGGGGGGAGAGACGGGCGGGGAGGGGAGAGCGGGGGTGAGCGAGGGCAGTGGCGGCCGTGCCCCGCAGACGCCAACCCGGGGGTGGAGGCCACGGGAGCCCCCGAGGCCCTGCCGCGTCCCCACGGCTGGCTAAGCCACACCCAGGCCTGGCCTTGGTCCAGGAGGACACCAGCGCCATCACCTCCAGCCCCGCGCGGTGGAGGCTCCACCTTAGCCTGCCATGCGGGCATGTGGCCTCACGGCCAGTGCGAGGTCAAGGCGCCTGGGGGCGTTTCCTGAACACGAATACGAGGTCCCTCCTGCCCTCCTTCTACTTCCTTCCCTCTCTCCCTCTTTTCTTCCTCTCTCTCTTCTTTCTTCCCCTCCTTTTCCTTCTCTTTCCCCTCCTCCCTCCACACATTGGCATTCCCGAGTTCAGAGTGCCCGGTCAGTCAGCACACCGTGCCCGGAGACGCCGTCTGGCTGTGCGTTGGTTGCATTTTCCGCCATGTGGTATGTGGGGAACTGAAGTCCCTTCATCATGAAGCCTTCCAATGCTGGAGGGCAGACGGTGGCACCAGCCACGTGGCATAGGTCCACAGCGGCAGGCGCCGTGGAAGCCAACCCCAGGATCACGGCTGCTGCACCTGACCCAGGCCTGGCAGGGCCTGGCGGCCTGGCCCTGGGCCCTCCGGCACGCAGCAGAGGAGACTGGTTTCCTGGCCACTCTTCTAGACCCGCTGGCCTCGAGCGCAGGGAAGACTCGGCTTGGGCACAGATGGGGCTCTGGTAGGAAATGGCGGATGGTGCTTCTGGCTAAGGGTGGAGTTCGGGCTGGCTCCACGTGCTGGGAATGGAGTAGGCGCTAAACCAACGTGGCCAGGGCGTGCTGACCCCAGTAAATTTAAATAAGACCTGGGCCTTCCGACGTAGGCTTAAAGACTCGGGAAGCCACGGCTGCCGTGCGAGACAGGGAGGGCTGCACGGAAGTTTGTGCAGTTGGCAGTCTTATCTTGTCCCCCAGAGGGTGAGGAAGAATGGCCTCTTGTCACCGTGGGGGGCTCAGCCCCAGGGAGGAGTCGGCCAGCGGCTCTCCAGACAGGAAGTCACCCAGCCCCTCGTGTTCTTGCACGATGATCAAAGCGTTCCCTCGGCTGCTGGAGGGGGCAGGTCAGGTACGGAGGACGGCCAGCAGCTGGCTGTGGCCCCTGACCTGAGGAGGAGGCGAGAGACGGGGACCTTCCACGGAGAAGTCATGGGTAGGAGAATGGGGTCGAGTGTCTTCCTGAGACAGCCATGAGAGCTTCAGCAGCTCCTCCTCCTCCTCCTCCTCCTCCTCCCTGGAAGGTTCACATACATAAGGCCTCGGGAATGCTCACTATCACAGCAAAAGTTACACCAGCCCAACGCTTAAAAACACACGGAAGGAGGCGGGAAGCCAGCGCGGAGAGTCCACATGAAGTTTCCGACACAACCACGGAGGCAGAGAATGAGAGAGGATGCAGCAGCCGGCGTGGACAGGAGCGGACACGGGGAGGGGCAGCCCGGGGGAGCACGCCCAAGGAGAAGTCACCAAAGGCGAAAATCAGTGACGTCTGTTCCCGGAGTGGAGTGCTGGCAGGCGGTCTCGTGGCTAGGCTCAGCCGGGCAGTTCTGCTCCTGTCTCTGGGGTGATTACTGTGCTCGGAGAGCCACCGGGCCCAGGGACGGGCAGAAACGAAAGGAATCAGCATATGGTGCTGTATCTGCCGAGAAACCAAGAGAGCACCTGGGGCCTCTTCTGAGATGGCGGGGGGGGGGGGCGGGGAGGGGGCACTGCCCACTCAGTGGCCAGCCACGGCGGCCAGATGGCCCCATAGCTTTCTACCGCAAGTTTCACACAGAACAGGGCACAAAATCCAGTTGATCCTAAGATCTAGATGTGCACAAAATTCAGCTTGTGGGGCTGGTGGGAGGGATTTAAAATGAAAAAAAAAAAAAAGAAGCATTTGGTGTCACACTCGCAGCCGTGGAGTGCGAGCGCAGGAGATCCTGCCCCCCCCTCTTCTCAAGGAAGACTCCAGGCTCACACGTTGCAGGGTGGATTCTTGCTGGAGCAGGGCCTCCTGTCACTGCTGCAGAGCTCCCACAAGGATAAGCTCACGATGGGTGGCACTCAGGTCCCTTTCCTGGCCACTCCAGTGGGCGAGACCTAGGGCAGAGTCGACCTCAGAGCTGCCGGGCTGCGGGCGGCTTTCCTTGGTCCACAACACCGCCATTGTCTTGCTTACTGGAGGCCAGTGAAGCCAGGTGACAAAGCCTGGTGGCCGTTCCATTATCCTGTCTGCAGGAGTCACAAGGCTGTCTTCCTGCCTGGCACATGTGACGGCGCAGCAGGGATGCCGCCTCTGCGGGCGATGGAATTCTGCCATTCCACGTCCTCCATCTCACTGGGCTGAGGCAAGAGGTCGGTCACCACTGAGCCTCGTGTCCCAGTGATGGCCCAAAAGTCCATCGGCCATATCGCCACGTATGCTCTGGACCTCTGATGGTCAGCTGCTGTGAGGGTGGTGGTTCAGTTGCCACACCGTCACCACAGAGCTATCCCTCCAGGGGAGGGTTTGAACGGAAGAGGATGTGGCTTGAGATTCATCTCAACAAGACGGGATGCCTCAAAATTCCAGCCAAAGCCAAGAGCTGCTGTTGTTTCTAACCCCCATCCAAAAAAAATATTCGCTTCAAAGCGCGATCATTCATTTCGTACAATTCTCACCCCCAGTTTCTGGAGACTCTTTTGACGGGAAACGGTTTCCTGTCGGACAACATTTTCCATCGGGGAGGCACAAAGACAGTTGGGTGGCTCTGTGACTGTAGATTTTATAGGTTAGCTTTCTTGTGATCTCTTTTTTTCTTTTTAATCACCTAGGCATCAGTCAAACCAGGTCAGACACCCTGCGATATTCATCTATTTTGGCTTCTGAAGAATTGTCCGCCGCCTACAGCTGCACAGAAGAGCACCAGGGGCCCATATACACTGGGGTAGGGATGAGGAGGGAGGGGTAGCTATTTTTCGAAGCACCAGACCCGTGCGCCGTCTTCTTCTTGAACGAGACACCCCAAACTAGGTGCACAGATCTTGTGTGCACACAAGGAAAGCCTACACATTGGACCCTGCTGAGCCGTTGGGGTGGGGTATCCCCCCCGTGCTCCCCACACTGTCCCAGCACGTCTGTTCCTCTACTAAGCTGCTTTGTATGTCTGCGGAAGAGCCCAGCCGATCCCGCTTCTGATGGATTTTCTACCGCGCGAGCTGAGGTCTTAGGCCAGTGAAGGGCGCGGGTTTTTGTGGCCGCTCCTGGGCCACTTGGGGAATGTGCTAAATACACCGCGCTACGGAGGACGTGGAGGGGGAGTTCTCAGGAAGGGGAGGACCCTGGGGGGGAGGTCTGGGGGGGAGGGAGGCTGGCGGCCCTGGAGGGGGGACACAGAGGAGCCAGGGCCGGCCACAGCCCTGACACGTGGCCGTCTCTGATGAGGGTGGCCACCCTTGCCCAGCGTCGGCCCCCCGGTACCTGTGGCGCCCTCCTGGCTGTAGCAGGTCTTGTGCATCTTCCCCATGAAGAGCTCCAGGCCAATGATGGCGTAGATGATGATGACAAACAGCACGAGCAGCGCGATATGGAGCAGAGGCACCATGGCCTTGATGATGGAGTTCAGGACCACCTGGAGGCCTGCGGGGACAGACGGGTGAGGGGGGACCCCGTCCAGCCCGGCCTGGCCTCACCCTGCGCCTCTGGAGCCCAGCCCCGCCTGTCCAGGCCGGGGGCACCGCGCTGAGGACCTGGCTGGACCCCCACGGCCCCCCAGAACCCACCAGAGGGGCAGGGAGCTTCACTCTGGGAAGGCGGAGGAAGTCATGGCGCGAGGGGATGGAAGGTGCCACCGCGTGAGGATCCCCGGACCCACTGACCCGGCCACTTGAAAGTGGCTGGAAGTGGGCAGCCTTTCAGTGACCAGGTGACCACCCGAAAAGGGGAACACGTCGAAGGGGGGCGATTAAGACGCGTGGAAAGACCCCGGTGCACACGGCTGGCACCGAGGACGAGACGTGCCGAGACCTGGCCAGTCCTCTGCAGAAGACCGGGGTGCTGGTCCCAGGGGCACAGGTGCAGGAGGGGTCCCCTCTGGGGCCATCAGTCTTCTACAGCTCCCACACGCGGCCCACGCCTGGCTTCTCCAGCTCCCCCACCCCTCTCAGCCTTGCCACGGAGGCTTTCCTGGTTCTCGGGGGTCCAGGGAGCTTCTCCTTTGCATTTCCCCCCACTTGCTCTTCCCTGGGTAAACCAAGGCCAGCCGCCCTCCCCGCAGCCCCCAAGGCTCGGAGTTCTGCTGGTGTGGTTTTCAAAAGGCCAATTAGGAGGAGTCTCCCCAGATACCAGGCCAGGCTGAGGAGAGAGGTGGAGGGAGAGAGGCCTTGAGTGGGGAAGGGAGCTGGAACAACTGTACCTGTGAATTAACCAGGGAGCTCTGCAGCCGCCCATTAGAACAGAATGTTTCCAGACCCCAAAGAGTCCATTCATTAGCAGCTGCACACACATTCGTGTTCCAGCATGCTGGGGCACGAAGGAGGTTGAGCCGAGAAGCAAGACATAGCCATGGCTGCTGGCGGGGGGGCGGGGGGGAGCCCTGGGGGTCAGCACAGGGCAGGTGTGTCTGGCCAGGCCTTGGGGCCGTGGCCTCTACCTGCAGTTTGGTGGTTGTGGCCTCGTGGCTCTTCCACGTAATTTGCCCTCAGCCAATCACGTAAAGCCAGCACCGAGTACGGAAAACGCCACGCGCTCACGGGCAGTCAGACCACAGGGCCGCTTATTAAGTCACACACAGCGGTCTCTGAACACATCCAGGTCTTCAGCACTGTCTCCACTCCCCTCCAAACCCAAGAAGACCACCAGACTCTCCTCCTGGAACAACTGGAGATGGAATTTACCGCACCACTGAAAAGTGAAGGGGGAAAATTGTCTCCTGGAATCCGACACCCACGGATCCCTCAGTTGTTTTTATACTCTGCCGTGTTTTTCGTTCTTATGATTTTTTTTTTGGTGCTTGAATCTCAGTGTTTTCTCGATTCTTGACAGTTCAACAATTCTGTTTTTGTCGGTGCCAAGGCTTCTTTTAAACCATCTGACTGCCTTTTCCCCCTTTAAGTCTTCTTTCCTTCCTTTCGAACATTTGGCATTTGATTCTTTCCTTTTTCTTTTCAGCCTTCTGGAAAATGATCAGTCAGGCCTCTGACCTCTTTCCATTCAGGGTGTGGTTATTTCCAAGTGAATTTTTGACCCTGTACACCTCTTTCTGCTGCTGATAGTTTGGCCCATTTTCATTCACTTATTTTTGTCTCTTGTGTGCTTAGTTATTTTGTAGAGTCATTTATGCTTCATTTTTCACGGAACAATTTTTCAAAATAATTTGACAACTCCAATGATATGACTGTTCCTTCAGAGTGGATTCGTATCGGTTTCTGCTAGGAGTCTTTTCTAAGAGTGAGGAGAAAGAGCAGACTTAGACACATTCCAGCTCCTCTAATTGTCACCAGGACAGTTGGTTCTAATTACCTCATCTAGTATTTTTTGATGGCAAAATAAATAAATAAGGGAGGAAGCATGGGGCAAGGCTCTCTGCTGTGGCTGGCTGGCTCTTTTTATCCCCAGAATGAGGGAAGTGCGTCTTTGGGTGTGTGGTCATACTCGGAAAGGTTGACAACGTCTTCCAAGGGAAGTTCTCTTGGTGCTGGATCTTGGAAATTTCTGGGAGCCCCCGGTGCACCCATGTGCCGGCGAGGTCACACAGCGTCCTGGGTTAGGTTGTATGCTCCAGGGATTCTCACTCCTTTCTCTGGGAATGTATACCAGGTGCACCTCTGGGGGGAAAAATGCAAAACTTCTCCACAGCTTTTATAGCACATGAATTCTACTCACTGTGGGGTTGCAATTCTAAGACAGACCCATTATATCCAAGTATGGCCCAACAGATAGCTTTTGGCTCTCTCTCTCTTTCTTGTCAGACATGGGGCTTGAACTCAGGCCCTGGGCACTGTCCCTGAGGCATTGAGTCTCAGCTCCACTTCCGGTTTTCTAGTGGCTCACTGGAGGTCAGAGTCTCATGGACTTTCCTGCCCAGGCTGGCTTTGAACCTCGATCCTCAGATCTCGCCTCCTGGATGACAAGCGAGAGCATGGCACTTGGTCGGCTGGCTTTCTCATATCTGGATGATCTTGGTGGTGAGTGTGACAGAGAAGCCAGGTCGTCTGTTGTGGTCAACTTACAGAGGCTGCACCATTAATTCCACTATACAGCCCACAGGGAATGTTCGAAGCATTCTAGACTGACTTGTTTCCTCATTCTGGCTCAGGGATTTTGGCCTGGGTGAAATGGGGAAAATAATCACCAAACGTTGTGTTCAGTTGTTGTTGTTTTTTTTTTCAATCATGTATTTTAGATGCCGTGGGGAAAATACCAAGGTATTTCCTCTTCTGCCCTCAAACCCCCTGGACCTCAGCGGTCCACACCGTCCCTGGGCTTTAGGCTCCAACATCTTTAGGATAAGGACGATGTGCGAGGAAAGCTCGTGTGGCTCTGAAGTCTGCAGGGTGGTTTTCTGAATGTCTAAGCCTCCACTGCCTCTCCCTCCTTCCCTCTTCCGCGACTCCGACGCTGAGCACGCAGGGAGATCTCAGTCAGTGCTGAACTGATACGTGGCTCATGAACCAGCATGACGCTGCCCGCCATACCAGATGATGTGTGACATTGCAGCTCAGGTGACAAACGAGGAGTGCTTATGAAGCCACAGGGACACTGCGTGTTAATCATCCATTCTGTGACACTTCTGTTTGTAGCTGTGCCAGAGGATCCAGGCCCACCTGGGCTAGCCAGAAATACTGAAAGAACTGGACAAAAACAGAAGAGGCAACAGATGTGGATGGAAACCCCCAGTGCTGTAACAGCACCCCACTTCTCTGGCTGTCCCGGCAGGCCACCGCCGTCCCACCAGTCTGGGACCTCCGAATCTGCTGCAGTGGCACAGCAGGCCCGTCCCCAAGACATAGCCACAAAGGAAAGGGACCACAGGCACGTTGGCACTGTCCCCGGGGCTTGGAATTGGGTCACCCAGGGCTCTGAGTTCAAGCCCTAGGACCACCACCAACAACAAAAATAATTCACTCACAAAGATGGCAGAATCAGAACCACCCCAGCATGGTACCTGTCATTCTAGTGTTCATGAAAAAGAAATCTCTAGAGGAATGGGAAACCATAACAGTAAACAAAATGAGATCACCCAGACACTGGGCTTAGAAGACAAACATTTCAGAAAGTTGCCATAAACACATTTAAACGAGAGGAAAACACAGTCAGCAAAGTATGTGAGGATACGGTGTTGAAGAGGGAGCAAGAAATCCCACAGATAAATGGAAGCCATAAAAGGGAAATTCTGTAATTGAAAAGCAGCTGAAATGAAAAGTGCAGGGAACAGCCCCAGAGAAGACAGGGGAGGCAGAGGTGAGGAGCTGGCAAAGTGGAAAGATAATCAACAGACATCATTCCATCTATAAAACACAGATTTAAAAAGAAATCCCAAAGAGAAGCCGGGCATGGTGGCTCAGTCCTGTCATCCCAGCTACTCAGGAGGCTGAGACCTGAGAATGGAGGTTCAAAGCCAGCCTGGGCACAAAAGGACCTGAGACTCTTATCTCCAATTAACCTCTGGAAAACGGGAAGTGGGGCTTGGCTCAAAGGTAGGGCGGTAGCCTTGAGATGAAGAGCTCAGGGACAGCGCCCAGGGCCAGAGTTTAAGCCCCATGACCGACATTAAAAAATCCCAAGGAGAGTGGAACCAAGCTCTGGGGACCAACGAGAGACGTGGCAGTGGACTGACAGGTATGAGGGGAGTCTCTGAAGGAACAGTGGCTGCGTTTAGCTGTGTGCCCTTCATGAAGACCCGAGGAACCCCGTACATTCTGAGCGGAGCACAACCACGATCAGGTATATCCCAGACGAATTTCTGACAGCCCATCGCTGGGAGAAAACAACAAAAAGGAAAAAAAACACCTGCACAGAACCAGTGAGGGGGGAGGGAGGAAGAGAGAGACAGGCGGACAGACAGACAGAATTCAAGCATATTCATGGGAGCATGATGAGAACACCACAACGTCTCAGAGGTGACTGGGGAGGAGAAAGCAGGATGGCATTATGGGGGGAAAATCCCTGTCCATCAGGAATTCTGTATCTAGCAAACGCATTCTTCAAAGAGAGGATGGGACAAAGCCATTTCCCAGGCAAACGAGAGTCACAGGGGCCCTGCATTACAGAATGGCGCAGGGACATGAGGGCTGCTGGCCCAACACGAGGAGAGCCGTGCAAGGAGGGACTGCGTTCTCAAAAGGACATGGTGTTGTAGATCAGGCCAGACTACGGCACCCCTGTCCATTCACAGTGTGCGGGCTTCACTGAATGCAGGTCGACCACAGCGGAACCACAACAGCTGGGATCCCAGAGCCCCAAAGGTGCAGACGACAAAGGCCTGGTCCCCGTGTGGCTTTACTGGGCGTGATGGGAGCTTTCCGGGGTGGGAACCTTCAGGTTTCCCCCTCTTCTCTCTTACTTCCCGGCCACGAGTGAACCGTTCTTCTCGGCCGCCATGAGCCTCCCCTCCAGTCCTCAAGCTCTCCTCCGTAGGAGATGATTCTTCCAGGGACGGGGCACAGCAAAGGACCAGCAACACAGACGCACACGTCTTCCAGTCAGTCCATCCCGGAGGCTGGGGTAGAGAGACCAGAACCTGGCTCCGAACACATCCAGCTGCTACTGTTGGCTGAGGTCTTCCTGGGTGTCGTGCACACACGGCTTCGATGGCCGGCCACGCGGCCTCACGCATCCCGCACGGGATGAGATGTCAACCCTCGTCTTACCGTGGGGACACGGCGCGTCGTTATGCAGCGGTGGCTCTGGGAGTGGGGGCTCGGGCAGCGACACCCTGCTGCCTCTGTCCCCTCAACCGTGGAATCAGCAGGACAGAGGAGGGGGCGCCTGGGGCTGCAGTCCACGCCAAGCCCACCGAGACCCAGCAGCCATCCTTAGGACCATCTCTTTTTCGGGAATGAAGCTTGGGCTGGGGCACGGGGAGCTCTCGTGGCCCCCATGGCTCTCGTGGCCCCCGTGTCTGGGCCTCACAGGGGCATGGCGGCGTCTCTCCCCTCGAGGAGCAGCCTGAGCTGTTCCCTGTGTGAGGGGCACCGGGGAATATTCCAGAGGTGTGTGGTACAGACTCAGACATTAAAAGAAATAACCCTACCAACCAACAAACCCAGAACGACTTTCTGGACACGCTCGGCTTCGAGTCCCCTTCACCCGTGTGGCCAGAAACACTGAGAGCGCCCGGCCCCGACCGCGGCGTCTTCCTGCCTGCGGGCAAGCCGGAGACCCGAGGACGGGGAGGGCTCTGAAAGCCTCCTGGTGCCGGCGCCGTGGCGGGGCTCTGGTGGCCTCGTGGGTGACCGTGTGTCACAGCTTCGTGCCAGGAGGCCGGGTGAGCGCGACGGATGCCCGCTGTGGCCTCCCGGGAGCGAGGGCCCTGCCAGCGAATGAACAAGAACAGCAACGGTTGCAGGGCAAGCGGGGCGGGAGGGGCTGCAGGTGCCTGGGAGGGCGTTGGAGGCCGGGTCGGGGAGGCGTCCTGGGGGCCGGCCCGGGGCAGGGCGGTACTTACTCGGGACCCCGGATACCAGCCTCAGGGGGCGCAGCACGCGGAAAGCCCTCAGCGCCTTCACGTCGAATCCAGCCCCTTTCCCTCCGAGCGCGTTGGCCCCGTCTGCTTTGGTTGCTTGTTCCAAAATTGCACTAAAAAGCCTGGATGCGGGGAGAGGAAAGGAGGAGCTGTCAGCCCCGGGCGTCCCCCCCACGCCCGGCTCCTGTGTCTCGGGATGTCACCCGGGTGGGCGGCGCCTGCCCGCCTCAGGCAGGTGACCGCCGGGGATAAAGTGACCCACCCCTCCTCGGGGATGGCGCCCAGGCTGGGCCCTGTGCCATGAGAAAGGCGCGAGGCTTCGTGTGAATTGGTGGATGAAGCCTACGCCTCTTTCGGGGGGCCTCTGCTGGCACGATGCCGCCCCCCCAGGAGCCAGGACCCCACACTGGGGTCCCGGCCTCCCCCTCCCTCCTCCCCGCTCCACCCTGTGGCCTGTCCAGATCACAGACATGGACCTTGTGCTGGCCCACAGCAACCAGCTGCTGGAGAGGGGAAGGGTGGGGAGGGGGCGGGGAGGGGGGAGGGAAGGAGCGGGGAAGGGAGGGGAGGGGAGGGCCGGCCACACTCACCCTACAACCACAATGATAAAGTCTAGCAAGTTCCAGCCGTTACGGAGGTAAGCGTTGGGGTGAAAGAGGAGTCCGTAGGCGATGACTTTTAAAAATGCTTCCACGGTAAAAATGATGAGGAAGAGATACTCCACCCGCTCCTGCAAACAGCGACAGAGGGGGCTGAATGCCGGGCGGGGGGAGGGGGCTTCTGGAAGGTTCCGAAGCCACACACACACACACACACAAATACACACACAAACATACACACACACAAATACACACACAAACATACACACACACAAATACACACACAAACATACACACACACAAATACACAAACATACACACACACAAATACACAAAACACACACACAAATACACACAAACATACACACGAAACACACACAAATACACAAACATACACACACAAAACACACACACAAATACACACACAAATACACACAGGAAACACACAAAAACACAGACAAATACACAAACACACAAACACACACACAGGCACACATACATACGCGCGCACACACACACACACAAACACACAAACAAAAAAATATACACACAAATACACACAAACACACACAAATACACAAACATACACACACACACACACACACGCCTGCCACACTCCACGCAGTGCACCGGCCACAGATGGCTGAGTAACCAGACGCCAATGGCCGGTCGGCTTGACCTCTCACAGGAAATCTCTGGTCTGCACTCTAGCCTCCAGGCAGCCGCCATTCTGCAGGACACACACACACACACACACACACACACACACACACACACACACTCCCTAAGGGTCAGCTCTGCCCGGCCACACAGCCACGCTGCCCTCTGAGGACACTTAATCCCGTACCAGATGCGTTTGTGGAATACACGGAGCTGGAGACAAGACCCCCGCCCGGGCAGAGGGGTTCCCGTGAGACGCTCGCCTCCAGCGAACCACTCCACGAAGCCCCAGCAAGCGCAGCCCTCTGGAGTGGGGCAGCGGCGTCCAGGGCGCGGGGAAAGGGAGGGGCAGGCGAAGCTCACACAGTGCTGTCCAGGTCCACGCAGGCCCCTGGAGTGCACTGAGATGCAGTCGCCATGACTTCACGGTGGTGTGGGCGGTGAGACCCTCACTGCTCCTGGGCTGGGAGGAGGGGGGCTGGGCGGGAGGGGGCCCCTCAGGCAGAAGCCTCTTTCAAGGCTCAGGGTCCTTTGTCCCAGCCTCTCCCCCCACTCCTGGTCACCAGCCTCGTCATTCACCCAGCAGCCCCTCGGGCTCGCGGCCCTGGTTCACTGTGAATAATGTCAATCCCACCATGAGTTTGTGACATAACCCGTTCCCGAGGGCAGAGGTTTGTCTTCTATTTGGACCCCACTGCATTCTGGCCCGGTATGAGAAGGAAGCATATTATTTCCCACACTGATTGAGGACGCTTGGAGATAGCCCTGCTGGGTCATTTCTCCCCAGCATACCCCCCCCCCTTCCCAGGCGGGATGCGTTCACCTCTCACCCCCCCACCCCGCCTTCCCACAGAGGTGTTGGAAAATCAGACAAGCGCTTAGAAACCAAAGCAGGGAGGCAAGAGGAAAACGGATGCATAATAAAAAAAAGAGGGGGGGGGACCCTTAACATTGCAAATAAAGGGAAGTGTTCAGCTCAGGCTGATAAAAGGGTGTTTACAGGTCGTTGCTAAAGACTCAAGGTCAAGGTAAAGGCAGCTCCCACTTCCTACAGCTGCAGGAGCTGTGCCCCCGAAGTTTATGACCATCTGTATCCCTTTCTATTAGGAAGCATAGCAAAGGTCACCTTAGAAGGTTAAACAAACCAACAAGCCCTGAGACCGAAAATTAAAGGAAAAAAAAACAAACCCCAAACCCCAAACCCCACAACCTAACACATCCCAGAAGGAAGCCGGGAATAAAACGGAGTGAGATTCGACTTCCTCCAGGTCACGGCGGCCAGATCATGGTTTGGGTATGGATGATCGATCTGTTTCTCCTGCCCCCCCCCCCCAGCTGCTCCCGTGCCAGTCACATTTCACAGCACCCGGCTTTGTCCGCGTGGCCGCCGTGTGGCCTCCAGGTATCACGAGGAGAAGCTCTGGGGTTTACTCCACAGCTCCCCTCGAGGGGGGGGGAGGCCTCTGCTCTGCTGGCCACAGCTCTGGGCTCCTCGACAGGGAGACTGGAGGCCAGCAGTGCCCAGACGCAGCCTGCGCGGCCGAACCCCCTCCTCTGACCTCACCCTGACCCCAGGAGCGGACGGCCAGTCACCCTGGCGGTCGGTCCAGCAGCACACCCTTCTCAGAGGCCAGAGGAGTGACTGATGCCAGGCTCTGCCCAGGTCCCAGGCGGCCATCTGGTGCCGACCGACTGTGCCGGCTCGTCAGAGCCTCCAGCGGCCCTGCCCGAGGGACCCGTGGGTGAGACACACGTCCGTCTGCACTTCTGTGGACAGGACGTGGCTGGACATGGCTGGCGTGGCGTTCTCCCTCCACCCTGACTGCACACACACAGCCTGCTTCAGGGCCGAGCCTGGAGGGAAGCGGCCGTGGCTCAGGACCCTGGCTCTGCCTGCTGACCACCCCCCTGTGGGCCCCACAGTCCAGATGCCGGCTGCATCTTTCATTACAGCCAGACACACGCCGGCCGCCGCTCCAGGGTCCCATCGCTCACATCGATTAACCGTGGCAGGGAGGTGGTGTGAGGGTGAGGGAGCAGGGGAGGGGAGGGGAGCGGTGATGCCATCGCTTCGATCCCCGGGGGAAGGGCCGCCCTCATCTGCCCCGTGACCAGACACACGGGTCCCCAGCCCAGCACCAGCGCCCTCTCCACAGCCTGGCTGAAGTCAGACGGAAGAATGAGAATCTCTTCCGAGGGGACAGGTCACCCATGCTCTGGAACTGTACCCTCTTCCTTCACGCGGCAACCGTCCCGTGAGTGGAGGGGCTGTGTGTGCCCGCCCGAGCGCCTGCCCACTCCCAGGAATGCCTCCTGGGCCATTCTGTGCCACCCTGCCCTGCAGGCAGGAGAGGCGGCCACTGAGAGAAGTCCCGGGCACAGGGAAAGGTCTGCTCAAAGCTGCTCTCACCCAGGGAAAGCCAGGAGGACGGTGAGTTCGAGGCCGGCCCTGCGCTTACATAGAGGATTCCAGGCCAGCCCGGGCTGCCTGGCGGGACTAAAGGAAGAAGCAAAACCCCAAACAGACAAAGCAGCACGACAGGTCTTTGCGGCCGGCCGGCCCTGGAGGCCTCCATTCACAAGGGCTTTCCAGGGTGCTAATAGAAGGAGGACGTCTGGTCCCCGCGAGGAGACACATTCGCCTGATTAGGGTGTCTGATCAACAATGTCCGTCCCAGCAACTCGGGAGGCTGAGATCCGACAGGACAGGACAGGGGCATCCATACGCCGTGAGACGCTCCTACGCCATGAGTCCCCAAAGTCCCCGAAGCGAAGCTGTGGCTCAAGGGAAAAAGCTAAAGGACAGTGTCCAGGCCCCGAGTTCAAGCCCGAGGACCAGAAAAACCAAAGGTGTGCATGGGACAGCAGCCAGGAGCCGAATCCACGATTTAGTTCAAGAAGAGACGAGGCCACAGAGGAGGAAGACACGCGGTCTGTGCCTGTGCAGGGTCACAGGTCACGGGCGCCTGGGGTAAAGCGCTGGGCACATGGGCAGAAGTCGTCAAGAGTGAGGCGATGTGGCAGATGACAATATGCGACTTGCTGGGTGGGGGAGCACTGGCCTGGAAGCGTCTGGAAATGAGGTTTTACACTGGGCGCCTCTGTCAGGTGTAAATGCTTTGTGTTAAATTGGGAAGACTTGGCAAAAAGGAAATGAAGCGGTGTGCCTTACAGAAAATCAAGCCGCTCACAGGACCAGCGTGGCATCGGACGTCTATAATCTGAGCTATGTCAGAAGAATCAGGAGCGGAGGCCTTCTGGGGGGGGGGGGCTCACCCAAGCTTCCCGCTCAAAAAGAAAAGACCAGAACAGACAAGAGCGGGGGCCCTGGCTCAGGTGCAGGCAGACTGCCTGGCGATTGAGAGGTCCTGAATTCAAATCCCGGGGCCGCTAGGAAATAGTCTGGAAATATGAAAACAAACAGGCTCAGCAGCTGTAACTCCGGCAGAGGTGTGTGTGCGTGCGTGTGCGTGTGTGCGTGTGCGTGTGTGCGTGTGCGTGTATGTGTGTGTGCGTGTGTGTACATGCTCTAGTCTTGGGTCTTGAACTCAGGGCCTGGGCACTGTCCCCGAGCTCTTCAGCTCAAGGCTGGCGTTCTACCACTTCCAGTGTTCTGATGGTTCCCTGGAGATCAGAGTCCCAGACTTTCCTGACGGGCTGGGTTTAAACCACGATCCTCAGATCTCAGCCTTCTGAACCCAAAGCTGCTCTTCCTTCTGGGCCCTCAGAGGTTCAGGCGTGGCTCTTCACTAAGGAAAACCACGGAAGCACACATCACAAGCCCTGATCTCTGGGGGGAGGGGAAGTCTCCATTGCTTCACGTTTTCCAATGCTGACAAGCAAAGTCCAAAAGCTGTGGAGGCAAGAGGGTCTGTCTTTGCACACGTGTATGTTAGGTTCGTCTCTGGGAGGCCGAAAGCCTCGTTAGTAAGGTGCCTTCCTTAGAGCTGGGGACCGGGAGTTCAGAAGCTAAGGACCAGTGGCCACCTCTCTGCCTCCAGTCCAGCCTGGCTGGATCAAGCCCCGAGCGGGGTTTCCTGGTACACAGGCAAGGAAGTTCTGACCACTGCCAGGCTGAGACCAATGGACAGGTCTTGAGGAGACCCAGGAGCAGCAGGATGGAGGCAGGGCCCACAGCCTCTCAAGACCCCCATGTCTCCTGAGGACCTGCTGGGGCTGGGGGGGGGGAGGACGGAGGAGAGGCCTCCGGGCTGAGTGAGCTCCCCATCCGCTCTTCACCTGCTCATCCGGATTGGAGCGCTGACGATGCAGCTAGGAATTAACCTGTCTCTCAGCGGCTGTCAGGAGCCATGAAAACTGTCACTTCATCAAAAAGGTTCAGATTAATTAAAGAGGGGCGGGGAGCAGGTTTGGAGAGGGAACGCTGCCTTGGCATGACAGCCAGGCCCGTCTCGCACGCCCTCATCCTGAGGCTTCCCACCCCCGCCACTGGACGGCCATGGCCTGCCCAGTGTGTGCCACCAGCCAGGGAGATGGCCACCCCAGGGAATCTGTCATTCGTGAGGTCTTTGATCTCCGACCTCGGTTCACAGTCCTGCCTCTGAGCAGCCTCTCAACCGCCTTCCCCTCCCCACCCCCCCCCACCCCTCCCCACCGCTGCCCTGGCTTTGCCGCATCTAAGAAATGAGATTTTTTTACAAAACTGGGCCATGACTGCTGTGAAGACGAATGGTCTTAATTCTCCTAAATCCTTTGCGAGAGTCTCAGCTCACGGGTGTTAAAGGCAGGCACTCTGACGTTCAGTCTCCCCAACGCCGGGAGCCAGGAGAGCCTGGGTTCCAATTCCCATCCGATTCCCAGCTTGTTCTGCTGCTGTGCACGGCGGCGTCTCCAGCTATGGCGTGGGGAGAGGGTCCACTGCCACAGACAGCTCCCGTGGCCTGTGGCCTGGGCAGTTGCTGAATCTCTAGGGCAGCGTGCCAGACACTTACTGACATGGTCAAAGAGCTGAAAAACCCCAGGGTGCCCAGGCCTGGCCTACCTACTCCATCTTCTGTGCCCATCTCCAGTTGCCCGAAGCTTTGATGGGATGAAACCCCAAACCCCGGGGTCCTGGTGCAGAAGAGATGTGAGAGGGTCAGAGCGGGTCCCGGGATCCCAGGAGAGATGCTGGCGCAGGTGCAGCTCGGACGACACACACCCCACTCCACGACAGCCACCCATCTCTCTGGAGGCCACCACTGACCTCTGAGAGGCCCTGGACTCCAGATGTCAACTCCTTACAGACTGACTCTGGGACAAAGGCAAGGAAGGTTCTGGAAGAGTCCAGGGCTTGCAGGACAGAAAGCTAATGCCGCGAATCAGTGACAGCCCAGTCTGGCCGTGGGCTGAGAGATCCTTGCAAACACGTGGCGGGGCAGACCCCAGCCCCTCGGATACCCCGAGTCCACACATCCCCTCCATTCCCATCCCCTCTGCCTTCCCAACGCGCTCGGCAAGCCCTCTGAGCCCCTTCACGCCTCCCTTTCCTCCTTGGGAGAAAGGTCAGAGGAGTCGTGTGATTGGTTCAAGGTCAGCTGGCCTGGGGTTACAGCTCCAAGCCTACCCTGGGCTCTGGTGAGACAAAGGTTGCATGTCCACCCCTCCCCCCCCACACCCAGGGAAGCTTCTGAGCCACAGGGCAGCCAGTGAACTGGGGTCTTGCGGGCGACAGTCCCTCCTGGAGACACATCCCCCGCTCTGTGGCTGCCGGCCTCTGACCAGGCACTGCCAAGTGCATGACGAATCTCCACTCTAATCACTGCCGACAGTGTCAGAACTGCCTGTCCCCGGCTGTGCAGACAACACATCCGACATTTCCCACCAGCAGCGTGGCGGTCCCACGCCCGGGCCCCCGGCCTTTCCCTGTGGTTCCCAGAACACCCCTGCCTGGGGCCTCTGTTCCTGCAGCCTCCTCGAGCGCACGGCCCCGTCCCTGTCCATTCCCCTTCCTCTCCTCAGTCCCGCCCGGGGCAGAACCAGCAGCCTCCACGCCTCAACTCTGTGGCCGCCCAGCCCAAGGTCTGGCACCAACGCTGCGCCGGCAGCCCCTCTCTGACCCGTGAGGCCCTGCCCTGCCCTGCGAGCCTGCCCTGCCCTGCGGGCCTGCCCTGCCCTGCATGCCACCGTGAGGGGCTGGGGGCCTCGTGGGACGCAGACAGCCAAAGGGAGGCCAAAACCTGCTCTGCTCATGGCTTCTGGGGTTTCAGGCTGTCGAGGCGGCAGTGGGAGGGGGTCGAGCAGTTCCTCTCATGGTGGACAGGACGCAGAGCTGAGACAGGAATGGTCAACAGGAAGTGGTCGGCAAGGAAGAGACCAAAAGGACCGTCGTGCCCCAGCACCGGCTTCCTCTGACGTGGTCCCGCCCCGGCACCTGCTTCCTCTGACGTGGTCCCGCCCCACCACCTGCTTCCTCTGACGTGGTCCCGCCCCACCACCTGCTTCCTCTGACGTGGTCCCGCCCCACCACCTGCTTCCTCTGACGTGGTCCCGCCCCGGCACCTGCTTCCTCTGACTTGGTCCCGCCCCACCACCTGCTTCCTCTGACTTGGTCCCGCCCCGGCACCTGCTTCCTCTGACTTGGTCCCGCCCCACCACCTGCTTCCTCTGACGTGGTCCCGCCCCACCACCTGCTTCCTCTGACGTGGTCCCGCCCCGGCACCTGCTTCCTCTGACTTGGTCCCGCCCCACCACCTGCTTCCTCTGACGTGGTCCCGCCCCACCACCTGCTTCCTCTGACGTGGTCCCGCCCCACCACCTGCTTCCTCTGACTTGGTCCCGCCCCTCCACCTGCTTCCTCTGACTTGGTCCCGCCCCACCACCTGCTTCCTCTGACGTGGTCCCGCCCCATCTCAGGTCTACTTCCTCTAACTCCTTCTTCCACAGTCTGAACCTGCCCGGCCGTCTACTGGAAGGCTTGGCACACAGACCTAGGCCCGGGCATTTCTCAAAGGCAGTGGGGTTGGAGGATCGAATCTCCATCCTGGCCGCCCCACCCTTGGGGGAGCCCACACTTTCAGGGCCTTGGGTCCCCACAGGACACGGGAGAGACGCAGCATGCTGTCAGCCATGGCTGCCTGTCTCACACCCATCCCTTCTTTCTCCCCACCGTCCCCTCCTCTCCCCAGCTCTGACCAGGGGTTACGCACAATCTGAAAAAGGTTTCCAACTCCGGACACCAGGGGCATGCCCCATAGACAGCAAGCCCACCCCACCGCTCCCCAGCTCTTGAGTTCAAGGCAAAAATTTCAGAGCAAAAAAGTGCCTGACGTGTGGTGGCTCAAGCAGTAAAGCACCCAAGAGAGGCTCTGAGCGCAATCTCCAGCACCGCCACGCTGGACAGCGGCCCAGAGGGTGCGGTAGCCTTCCCGGGCCTCCAGCCTGGACTTCAGAGGGACCAGAGTTCTGGGTTCGCCCTCCGTCAACAGTCTGGTTTTCTTACGTGTTTGCGTAGTTCCACGTGAAGCGGGCCCAGCCAAGCTTGGACGCGTGCCTTCGGAAAAACCACGAATGAAACACTCAATAGTCGGAGAGAGGCTTGGCGGACGCCAGAGCCCTGGGCCAGGAGAAGGCTGCTGTGTGGCCCCAGCTGGGGGCTGCTGGTTTCCCCCGGAAAATTTAGTAGGTGGTGACATGGAGACAACTCTCCATGTTCACAGGAGCCCCAGCCTCAGAACCCTCAGCTGAGTCTTGGAGGACAGGGCCCGGGCGGGAGGCCACCCCAAAGCTTTTGGGCCAACCCAAAGCTCAGCGCATTCCGCAGGTCCAGCTGGCTTGCTTCTGTCCCGTAGCCACACACGGAGAAGGAAACCCCCTTCTCTTCTTCACCAGATCCCTGCAGCCTCACAAACGGGGCGCAGAGCTACTGGGGAGGATGGAGGACTGGTTCTGTTATCAATAGTTCTATTTCTCCCAGAGTAAGAGGCCCTCACTTAACAGTGAAACTCCCAGTTTTCTACAGCTCCCTATGGTGAAGGCCAGGCAGGGATACCTCCCGTGTCAGCTGACTTCCTGTGTCAACTGACCTCCTCTCAGGAGCCCAGGGCCACACACAGCCCCTGGGCTCACAAGTGCGTAGGAGAGCCAGGCCGAGGTCTTTTCTGTCTGACTCAGAGGCCCATTCTTAATTCTTAGTAAAAGACAGGGAGACCTGCGCGAATGGAAACACAAAAGGCAACGTCAGACAGGCAGACGTCAATTCCTGACCCCCTCACCTACCTTTTCTCAAATCAGAGGGCACATTCCTTTCCTGGGAAGGAATCTGGGGTAAAAACTTTAGACAGAAACAACAACTTTAGACAACTTCATTCTGTGTGTGTGTGGGGGGGGGATCTGCTTTCCCCAGTTCAACCTTTAGGGCACCTGTGTTGATTCACTTTGTCACGATGGCTCTGACTGCTAGGGGAGCACAAGTTCTAAGGCTGAGGAGGTGGAAGGGGCGGGGGGGGGGGGGTTGGGGGGAAGGCCCTTTCTCTTTGTTCAGCTGAAACACTGCTGGGAAGTTCTCCTCTACAAAATGTCACCTGGGACTTAGGGAAAAAAGGAAAATAAAGCAAAAGGCAAGTGTGGAGTTGGTCAGCTCTATCCTGCTCCCCAAAGTGTGTCTGCACCCCCTTGGGTGGGCCCCTCCTGGAGAGGTCTCCCCGGTGAGACTTCTGGGGCTTGGGGAAAATCTCCGCATTTACATAAGCAGAAAGGGAGGGAAGAGGCTGGTTCCTTCTCAGCAGCCAGGGCTGTTATTATTATGATTATTTCTACTGTTTTAGAGTTGAGCAAATGGTTTAATCGCTGAAGGTCTAACTTGTAGGATCTCCGATTCAGTCTGCTTCTTCCCCCTGAAAATTGAGGCATCCGGATCGGGGACAATTTTTACTTAGTAACTTCTTCTTCTTTCTCTTTTCTTTTTTTTTTTTTTAATAAACCTCTGGCTGCTCTCCAACCTGGCCTCCCATCTACCGGCCCCCCAGAATCCTGGCGCTGTCCCATCGCTGGTGGCTGTAACTCAGAGATGCAGTCCCCAGCACGAGGCTGCAGCAATCGCAGCACTTCAGATCTGATGATAACCTGATGGCTGTAAGAAGGCCAAGAGCCAGTGGGGATTTACACAGAGGACCAAAGCCCCCAGAAGGGATTGCTTATCTTCCCTCGGATTAGAACCCGGCTTGGCAAAGTTCTGCCGCGCCACGTGCTAAACACGTGTGCCACCCGACGTCCAGGAGTGGATGGGGAGATTTGGGCTGTCGGGATCCTGGCTCCTTTCTACCTGGTACTCACCGGGGAGAAATGCAATAATAATAAAAATAATAATAACAATAATAATAATCTCCCCAGCCTAGGAAGGCTGACCAATGAGGAAGAAGGGAGGAAGGAAACAGGTGAGGGTGATTCCAGCCATTTGACATTTGGCCAGCAAGGCGGAGAACAGAACTGACTCAGGACCAAGAGGGAGTTTACAAAGAAAGCAAATGGAGGGGTGGGGGCAGAGCAGGAAGGGAACGCGGAGAATTAATGATGGCTCCGCCAGGCTGTTGACAGTGAGCTTATTTAAAAAAAAAAAAAAAAAAAGATTGTCAAGGCAAAGAAAAATGAAGGCTCCCATGTGGACGATTAGGTGGCAGCGGGCAAGCCAGTGAAACGAGGCCAGTCAGGGAGACACACTCCAGACATATCGGGCTGACACTGGGGTCACAGAGGGACCCCTGGCCTCGATGGCCTTCGGAGGTCATCCCCAAGCGCTCGCCTTCCTTCCGGCGTGTGACGACACTGGGGCCATGCTCTTGGAAACGCGCATCTTTATTAACCACGTGTCCCACCCGCGACCCCCGGCCGCCCCCTCCCACTCTGCCTCTGGGAGCCCGACTTCCTCAGATGCCAACGTGGTAGAGCACTAGCCTTGAGCAAAAAATAAAAAGGCCCCGGGACCTCGCCCAGGCTCTTAAGTTCAAGTCCCGGGACCAGGACCGCAATTCGGCTGCTGGAGGCTGCTCGGCCGCCGCTCCTCGGAAGGAACTGATGTCCAGGGCAGCTTCCCACTCAGGCATCTGTCACCTCCCCCAGGCTGCTGCCACGTCCAATGCCACCAGGCTGACAAAAGGTTCCGCCAGCTCCGCCATCATCCTGCAGAGCAAATGGGTCTTTGGGGAAACCTCTTGTTCTTGACCCTGAACTGAAGGTTCAAGGACCCCCCCCCCCCCAGCCTTTCAAAGATGAATGCCAGCCAGGCCAGGGACGCGCAAGGCGGCTAATTTCAGGAATCCTGGGGCTCGGCGAGGCAGCCCCAGGACAACCCTTCTTCATCTCCCCCACCTTTTCTCCACTGGCAGATGGGGTCAGAGAGGCGGGGGGACTTCCTCAGGGCCTCAGGCACCCGGGCCGGGCACCACTACACTACCACAGGACTTTAGGCCTTGCCAGGGGACCGCCCACGGGAAACCACGTGTCCCTTGCCCGTGTCCCGTGCTGGGCCGGGAGAAGGCAGCAAGGCCAGGCAGGCCAGAAGGCCACACCCGGTCATCCTCGGGTGAGACCCCATCTCCCACGTCTCCAACTGCAGCGGGTGGGGGGGCAGCCCCTCACCCCAGGGGGAGCTCCCGGGGGGGGGGGCGGACCTTGTTATTTCAGGCTTTATCTCTGTAAATACTAAATGCAGAGTGCACAGGCCTGGGCAAAGTCATTAGTATGATAATGTCTTTCACTCTAATGCGGTCCCCTTGGCAGAGCCTCTTCCTGCCAGCTCCCAACCTTCGCGAAGCCCCCAGGCTGAGGCCCCTCTGAGCCAGGGCTTTCCCTGTGCCGAAGGAGAGGGGGGCGGCATCTTTCCCTGGGGCTGTCGAGTCTAGGGGTTCAGAGGCTCCCCACCCCCTCCCGGGGCGGAAGTGCACGAGGCCTCTGTGCGCTCAGCTCCCAGGAATAAAAACATCAAGAAAGAGGCTGCGTTTCCCCGTGCAAAGCCAAGTCTAAAAAGTGACAGAGCACTCGAGACAGCCAAAGCCGTCTGCCCACCACTCCAACACCACAGCGGACGCCAGGGGCTGAGAGCCACCAGCAGAGAGCTGGATGCCTGTCTGAAGTCACTCGGTCTTCTGATGTGTGTGGCAGGGAGGGGAGACCAAGCCCAGCAGCTTGGGGAAGCCCCAAGATCCCCTTTTTGGGGTTTACGTAGGTGAGGGCTGGGTGGGTCCACTCTGAAGACTCAGGTCAGTTGGTCTCCTGCCAGGAGGCCAAGAAGAAGCCAAGACGGCAGAGAATGTCACAAACGCCCCAGCTCCTTCTAACAACTTTCCACAGCAGCTCTCTTCTTTCTCACACCCCCGGCCCCGAGTGAACGAAATTCTCAAGGTTAAAAGCCTTTTGTTCTTTCTTCTTTCTTTCCCCTTTCCACCACCACCAGTACGTATGCACAAATGTGGAAGAGAGACTCCACCAGAGGACACGCACGCTGCCGTCGACTCCTCCAGAAGGCTGGAGGAGCTAAATAAAGGGTTGCCAAAGATGAGCTCAGGACAGCCTATCATCACAGTTACGCCGGCAAATTGTATCGCGTGTCAGAGCACACGGGAGGCGCACAATAATTTATCAGTCAGGACCCAGAAAATTGTACAGTACGCCGAGCCTCTGCGCCCCCACATGTCCCAGCCCTGAGCCCCCACTCCTCACGCCTGCAATGCTAAAGGGACACTGACAAGAAGGCCCGGTTGTTTTTTTCAAACGAAGACCCAACGCGAGTAGAAATATTTCTGCGGTACTTATCAGGAAATAACAAAAGACAAGAACACGGTGCTTTCCCCCCCTGGCTTATTTTCCTTCCCGCCTGTCCTTTTCCTTACTGCTCTCTAGGTAGTTTCAGTGTGTGTGTGGGGGGGAGACCCCCTAAGTTCGCAGAGTAAACTTGGAATTGTGAGTAGCCTGTTGACTTAAAAAAAAACACCACCAACACCACCACCAAATCCAGAGCAGGGATGGGACACACACTGACTGGAAACGCACATCTAGCAGCAGGCCGCAGGCTGGACTCAAAGTTGGGGAAACGTTCACCGGGTGGAAAAAGCATGTTTTACCGCCAGCGTTATTCAGAATTGCCAGGGCATAAAGACAATAAGAAGAAAGCCTATTTTCTTTCTTTCTTTTTTTAAATTTCCATCAGATTAACTACTATTGAGAACCCTCCATCAACAACGTATCCCAGCTTGCTTGCACCGGTCCCAGGGAGAGCCTGACCTTGGTATGACCTTGAACACATCGGCTGTCAGAAAGGCACTGGAGTCAACAAGTGCACGGAGCTGAGGCCATGGTGACGTGAGGGGAAAGTGGTTTCTACAAGACTGCAAAGCCAGGTACCCCCGGCTCACCACGCCTCATCCCCGCCACATCACCAGCTCTCGGGAGAGCTGGGGCTCAAAGTGGTAGAGCCCCGAGTGAAAACCCTACGGCAGTGTCCAGGCCTTGAGTTCAAGTCCCAGGACCAGCGTACACACACACCATCCCTCCTCCTTGCCGCGTGACCGTGGGCCAGCCCAGGCCACTGCACCTCACACTGCTCGCTGTCAGGAGGGATGATACCCCACGGGGCCCACACACAGCCAGGGCCAGGCGTCTCTCCAGGACGCGGCCACTGCCCCGGGTGGTGTGGGGATGGACGGGGTTGGGCTGGGTTTTCTAGCTTCACGAGAGCCCCAGGCCTGACTCCTGGGCTCTGGTGATGGTGTCACCTTGCCCCGGCTGGAGGACTAGATGCTCACAAGCTGAAGAGGCTGCGGGTGGGGGTGGGGGGAGCGAATTCTCACCAAAACCCGCAGCTCCTGGCGGGGAGCTTAAATGCTAACTGTAGGTTCACCAGGCCGGCCCCTTTAATTTCTCCTTTTGTTGGCTGAGCCCCCAGCCTTCCCTTCTCTCCTCCAGGCCCCTCCTCAAATATCACACCAGCTGGGAAAGCTGCCCCACCCCTAATTATTGCCCCTGGGCTGCCAAGCTGTGAGTTCCGCCCCCACCAGGGATGGCAGCACAGCAGAGAACGCACAGGTGGCCACGCAGAAAAAGCCAGAGCTTCTGCCTGGGACTACTGCCGTCCATGCCCAGTCAGGTGGCCAGGCCGGCTCCAGAGCCCTGGGGCCCCGGGGGTGGGGCTGGCGCCATGGTGGACCCACCCCCCCCTCCCTACCTTCTGCAGATGCAGTGGGATTCCTGGGATCCACCATCAGCTGGGGTGTTAGGCCACAGGAACCGGCTCCGATCCAGGGTGCTGGGCCTTTGACAGTGCCCACCTCCACACCGAGGCCCCGGCGGGGAGAGGACACCCAGCAGAGCCTACCCACCTCCCACCCGTCTCAGAAAGGCAGGGCAGGTCTTTGGAGGGGAGTCAAGTTCGTCTCCAGACGCCACCCGGCATTCCTTGTTGATACATCCCCTAGCTAGCTACTCATACGACCACCCACCCGCACCCAGAGAAGCCTGCGTGTGCCAGCACCTGTGGGAAACATGAAGGTGGGGAGAAAGGGCCTGAACATCACGCCTGGGAGACAATGGTGAGGATTCCTCACAAGCCTGGCGGGGAGGGCCTTCCTCACACACTGGGGCTCAGACGCCCCTGGGTGGAATGTCACCATGGCAAGAGCGAAAGCCGCTCACCTCAGGTGGCTCAGGCACCTGAGTGGAAGAGCAGGGTCCAGGGGCCCAATATTTCACTCAGTACCCTGCCCTCAGTGACCCACTGGTCCTCCTGCCAGGCCACGCCTCCAAAGACCAATGGCCTAACTTCCTCCCTCGAGGCCACACCCCCAGCAATAGAACTTCTCCCTAAGCCCCGCCTCCAGCAACCTAACTTCCTCCTGCTAGGCCACACCTCCAATGACCAATGGCCTAACTTCCTCCCGCTAGGCCACACCCCCAGCAGTATAACTTCTTCCTAAGCCCCGCCTCCAGTGACCTAACTTCCTCCTGCTAGGCCACTCAGCAATATAACTTCTCCCTAAGCCCCGCCTCCAATGACCTAACTTCCTCCTGCTAGGCCACACCCTCAGCAATATAACTTCTTCCTAAGCCCCGACTCCAGTGACCTAACTTCCTCCTGTAAGGCCACACCTCCAAAGACCAATAGCCTAACTTCCTCCTGCTAGGCCACACCCCCAGCAATATAACTTCTTCCTAAGCCCCGCCTCCAGTGACCTAACTTCCTCCTGTAAGGCCACACCTCCAAAGACCAATAGTCTAACTTCCTCCTGCTAGGCCACACCCTCAGCAATATAACTTCTTCCTAAGCCCCGCCTCCAGTGACCTAACTTCCTCCTGTAAGGCCACACCTCCAAAGACCAATAGCCTAACTTCCTCCTGCTAGGCCACACCCCAGCAATATAACTTCTTCCTAAGCCCCGCCTCCAGCAACCCAACTTCCTCCCTTCAGGCCACACCTCCAAAGACCAATGACCTAACTTCCTCTCTTGAGGCCACACCTCCAAAGACCAATGGCCTAACTTCCTCCCACTAGGCCACACCCCCAGCAATATAACTTCCTAAGCCCCGCCTCCAGTGACCTAACTTCCTCCCGCTAGGCCACACCCCCAGCAATATGACTTCCTAAGCCCCGCCTCCAGTGACCTAACTTCCTCCGCTAGGCCACACCCCCAGCAATATGACTTCCTAAGCCCCGCCTCCAGTGACCTAACTTCCTCCCGCTAGGCCACGCCTCCAGCGCCATCACTTCTTCCCAGGAGGCTTTACTTTCTAAACCAATAAGGCCACCGGCTGGGGACAAGGACCTCGACGCCTGGACACTCCAGATCCTACGTGCAAGGCTTGTCCACCTCAGCGTCTGCTGACGTAGGCCATGTTAAGGTTTGGTGGGAAGGCCAGGGCCTCAGTGATAACAACAGGGAAGGGCAGGCTGGCCGAAGGAAAGTGGGCTCTGCAGAATGTCCCAGGCAAACGTGAACCTGAGCTCCGCGCTACTGCCTGTACTCCAGATGGGGGCCGCAGCCCAGCGCCATGCTGGGCAGGAGAAAGGCCAACCCGCAAACAGCAGGAGGAGACTCTGCAGACTGAGCTTGCCGGCCTGTCTATCCAGGGTGGCTGCCTATCTGGTGCTCAGTGATGCGGCCTCGTGAGCCACCCAGGCCTGCAGCCCCCCCCCCCCCCCCGCGTGACCCTAGGGCCTCTGTGCATGGCAGACTGCTGAGCAGATGGCCGGGCCGGCTGGACAGGCCTGCAGTGACAGACAGTACACCAGTGGGTGGAGGGGCCTCGGGAGAGGGAGGTGGTAGCTCGCCCGTCTTCATTTGAAGATGGCAAAGCCATACTTGGGTTTATTTTTGTGGGTTGCTAGGAGAGGTGTGCGTGTCTTATTATTACTCTGATTATTTCGGTGATGTGGGAGGCGGAGAGGTGGGCAGGCAGGATCGGGTGGGCTGTGGGGAAAATGTTTTCAGTTCTGTGTGTCCCCAACAATCCTGGATGAACTGGAGACGGCACAGCCCGCCCGCCTGCCCACCGCCCGCCTGCGCCAGGTCAACCCGACGTTACCATGGAAACGAGGCTCATCCCGGCACCCAAGCAAGAGACTCTTATAGCGTGTCAAACACAGTCTGCCTGCACCCCACACCATGAGCTGAGGAAGAGCAGCGGGAAGTGTGCATGTGTGCCTGTGTGTGTGTGTGTGTGTGTGTGAACACGCATGTACATGTGCACATGGGGGTAGGGGACTGGGAGACACAGGACATTTTCCTAAACCAATCCACTGGAAACTCAAGGTACATGAGGCTCTCTGACTGGAGGTCAGCCATCTTCATGAGACCTCCGCCCAACTTTGGGGGTTCGTCTGTGCGGACGACTCCTTCATAAACAGCCTGAGGGGAAAAAAAAGGGGTGAATGGGAGGTGGGGAACATTCTGGGACCTCTAGAAATGCAGGGGATCAGGTCTCCTCTTACCCCGCCCCAAACAAAGGCCGTACTTCAGTCCTCTTCCATTTCTATTGACCTTTATTTATGAATTGATTGATTGATTTGTTTCTGAACTTGAGCATACAACTTGACATAGCCAATAATAAACGTATGTCATTAGTTCAGGCCTAGAGTTGTTATTCACATACGGCTGGATTTATGTTGATGCCAGATAGAAAATGTAATGTGACCCGGGCTTATTCTCATCCTCAAACGTTTGGTGTTCTGCCACCCGTATGTTTTATCTTGTACTGTTAATGCAAAGTGAGCATTTTGGTTTCTCAGCTTCAAAAAACCGTAATTATTATTACCTTGTCAAACAAATTATAACATAATTTAAATTCCCCCTTCGATGGAAGGTTCCTTCTGTTTTTGGGGGGTGTTAAATATGCTACGATCTACGCCATTGGACATAAATATAAATCTCTGTCTGATTATTTCCTTAGCTCAGATTCCTAGAAGGCAAATTACTTAAAGAGTTATGATTGCTCCAAAGATCTTGATACGCGTTATTGAAATTATTCCCAGAAGAGAGATATTTTTATTCCTATTTTGATTACAAGGCAGCCCGTTTCCTTACACTTTTTGCCATTGTGAGGTTTTAAAAAAAATCCTTGTCATTTTAATAAGTGAAAAATGGCGTCTTCGTTTACTTCTCTCCTACGAGAGAGGCTAATTTTGAAAACCCACGTGCTGACTGGTACGCCACGTGCGTTCTGTGAGCTGGCCTGAACGTCGGGCTGGCGAATGAAGTGGGAGCCCTGCCCTTTCAGTGACTCAAACGCCTCTGTGTGGCTGTGATAACCTGGTGTCTACCGACTTATATACGGCGTTTTCCCACTTGTTTCTGCCTCCCCCGTTTCTCAGTCAGTTTCTGTTTGGGGGTGGAGTCACAGGACCTCAGGCCTGTCAGGCCCGAGCCATGCCTCCAGCCCCTGTTTTTGCTTTGGTTAGTCTTGAGCTGGGGTCTCCCTTCACGCCCAGGGCTACGGCTCTTCTACTCGTGCCTCCAGAGGTGACACACATGTATCTCTGCACCCAGTCATCGGTTGAGAGAGGCTCACAAGCTTATTTGTTGTTATTATTATTGCCTGGTATGGCTTAGAACCACAATCCTCTAAATCTCCTGATTCCCAAGTAGCTAGGATTACAGGCTTGAGCGGCCACGCTGGGCTTTCGAGTTCCATGTGTTGAATGAGTTAATCTCTCATCTTCAACTTTTCCTTCTGTCTTCCTCTCTTCTGCCCCCCACCAGCCAGCAGTTAAGCACTCATCCCGAACCCCGGTTCACAGGGCGTACTTTACAATGAACTCTAACTGGCTGGTGACCTGTGCTCTTAAATACGCCTGTGGTTTGTTTTATCTAAACGGAGTGGGTAGGTTTGTGAAGTTGCTTTCTTTCCAGATACAGAATAACAAAGCACCTCGGCCTACATCACCTTCTACAGAGGGTGTGTGTGTGTGTGTGTGTGCGTGCGTGCGTGCGTGCGTGTGTGTGTGTGTGTGTGTGTGTATGTGTGTGTGTGTGTGTGTGGCTGTACTGTCCCTGAGGCTTTTTCCCCCCCTCAAGGCTTGTGCTTTACCACATGGGCCACAGCTCCACTTCCAGCATTTTGGTGGTGAATTGGAGATATGAGTCTCATGGACTTTCCTGCCCTGGTTGACTTTGAACCGCGATCCTCATATCTCTGCCTTGCAAGGAGCGGGGGTGACAGGCGTGAGCCACGGGCGCCTGAATATCCTTGTCTGGTTTATACCGCCACACGACCCTCCACTCTGCTTCCCATGCACCGCTTTCAGCCCCGAGAACCCCACGAGCCACGGTCTCAGAAGAACCCAGAGCCAGAGGCCTGCGTCCTGAGACCTCACGCGTCGGAAGGTGTCTTGGTGGCGTTCTGTCTGAATTGTGCTTCATACAACAATCCAGGTGACGCTTGCCGGCTGCTATGAGAAGGACAGGCCAGGCAGGAGCCCCCCGAGGCCGGGAGGGGAGGTGGCCCCCTTCCTCACAACGCCTCCCCTCCACCCCATTTCCCCACAGCTCTGGGATCTGCGCTGGGCCTGTTGGTTTTACACGCTGTCTCCATGGCACCTGGTTTAGAAGCTCTCAGGAGTCAAATCAAGCCTGCCCAGACTCCTGGCACGTTAAAGAAGAAGCCGGTGCCGGTTTTGTGAATATTCCTTCTCTTTTTCTAGGCAGTCCTTTCTTCCAATGTCACGTGCTCAACGAAGCCGAGCGGGTCGAGTGAAGACGCGGGTTAGACGTCCTGTGGCCTGAGCCTCCCCTTGAGCCCCTCTCGGGCTGTTAACCTGCTATTCTGCCATGTCTGCCTCATCCGGGACCTGAGACCTCACCAGGCCACAGCGAGGGACGTGGAGACCTAAGCCTGGCAAAACCCTTGGCAACTACATCAAAAATCTAGTTGGTGCAGCGTGCTGAGGATTCCCCATTCCCCGTTTCTTTGTAACGCACGTGTGTGCGTGTACACACAGACTCACACGCACGCACGCACACACGCACAGACCGCGCCATCCCTGCAGGAGCACGGCCTAGGGTTCTGCCAGGAGGCTGTAACTTCCAAGGGGGCCAGGAGGCTGTGGAAAATCAACACAATGGCTGCCCTGGCCCAGACACACGCACTCCATCGTTCCACCAGGTCACCGTTAGCGGCCCTACAGAGAGTATCAAGAGATTCTGGCGTTGGTTGGTTCAAAACTGGTCAGAACAGACGGGGACCCTCTAAGACAGGCGGGTTCTGGGCGTGCACTTGTTGAATGATTTTGTACCCATCTCTGTCCTGCTGCCACTCTGTGTGGGCTCCCCCCCTTCCTCCCTCTCTTCCCTCCCTCCCTAAGCGCCCTGCAAACATCCCCTTGGTGTCTACCAGATTCTGCCCAGACAGAATGTGGACTCTGGAGCTGTCTTTGTATTCTGAGATTCACGGGGAACCCCCCAGACCTCTCCTAGAACCCCGCTTTGCTGGTCTCCCCGGACTGTGTTACTGCACAGGCATTCCCACTGCTTCAGTGAAGAGGGGGTACTCGGTAAGGTCAACCACTTTCCTCCAGTTTCTCCTCCCCAAGTAGGTCTTCCTGGCTGGGGATAGAGGCAGTGCGGCCACCCCTGAGAGCACCCCTGCCCTCACACTCACACACTCACACACACACACACACACACACACACACACACACGCACGCACGCTGACCTGGAGTGCTCCGGCAGCGTCCGGGTTCCTCTGCCTGAATTCTCCCTCACCAGGCTTTCGGGGAATGGGAAAACCTGGTATTTCAGGCCAGGTAGCCCCGTGTCCCAAGCGGGGTGTGTCACGAGTGAACGAGGAAGGGCAGGCAGACACGAAGCCAGGAATTTTTCTCCCACTGCGATTCCATTTTTTTTCCCCAATACCAGGAGAGAGCTCAGAAGCGCAGTGGGCAGTGACCAGGGGGGTCACCTGCTTCTCCTGCTTCCTTTTTTCTTTTTAATACTGCAGTAATCTGGAAACCGACAGGAAAATGCTCCCCAGCTCCACCCTCCCCACCCCCGACAGTGCCACGACGCCCCCCGAACGGAAGACTCGGGGGACAGGCTCCGTGGGGGAAGCTCGTGGGAAAGGGGCCTTCTAAGCCCAGGAGTGACACCACGCTTTGCCTGGCCCCACGGGAGAACGGGAATGTTTGTCCTAGCCTGGAGACAGGCGTTCTGGAATGTTCTCTTAGCTCCAGTTATTCACCAAAAGGCCGGCGTGGAGCCCTGGCTCACCCTGGTGTGGGTGGCCCTTGTTCTGGGCTCTCTCGGGGTCATGTGACAGATCCCCAGGGCCACACAGCAGAGAGAGGAGAAAGGCCTCGAGGGGCTGAGGGCCCGCTCTCCCGCCATGGCTGGCGGGGTGGCCTCTGCTGTCTCCACTCCCAGCTCTTCTGAAGTTTGTGCCTTGCAAGATTAGGAAAAGAAAAGAAAAGGGAGGGAAAAAAACACCCCTGCAGCCCCGAAAGGATTGAAAGGCTATTTTGACAGGATTAATTTAAGAAGCCTCCGCCAGCACACCAGGAATCCAGGAATGAGGGCAGGTTGCGTAAGAGAAACCGAGGAAGGCACGCCTCGGCGGAGTGGGGTGCACACCCCAAAAGCTTCCCCGGGGCGCGGGGGGGGGGCTTGCTGGGCAGCAAAGGCAGGCTTCCAGCCTGCAGAATGGATGGGGTGGCCCCAGAAATCAGGGCCTGGCGGAGAGGGGTGGGGCAGGGCAGACGGGGAGAACCAGAACCGGGCGAGAGAGAAGAGACAGGCTCAGCCTGCCTCGTCCTGGACAGAACCCCACCTGAGGGGGGGCGTGGATAGGAAAAAAACAGCCAGGCAGGGGGGAGGAGGAGGAGGAGGAGGAGGAGGAGGAGGAGGAGGAGGAGGAGGAAGAAGAGGGTGAGGAGGAGAAAAAGGAGGAGGAGGAAAAGGAGGAGGAGGAGGAGGAGGAGGAAGAAGAGGGTGAGGAGGAGAAAAAGGAGGAGGAGGAAAAGGAGGAGGAGGAGGAGGAAGAGGAGGAGGAGGAAGAGGAGGAAGAAGAGGAGGAGGAGGAGGAGGAGGAAAAGGAGAGGAAGAGGAGGAGGAAGAGGAGGAAGAAGAGGAGGAGGAGGAGGAGGAGGAGGAGGAGGAAAAGGAGAGGAAGAGGAGGAGGAAGAGGAGGAAGAAGAGGAGGAGGAAAAGGAGGAGGAGGAAGAGGAGGAGGAGGAGGAAAAGGAGGAGGAGGAGGAGGAAGAAGAGGAGGAGGAGGAGGAGGAAGAAGAGGAGGAGGAAAAGGAAGAAGAGGAGGAAAAGGAGAGGAAGAGGAGGAGGAAGAGGAGGAAGAAGAGGAGGAGGAGGAGGAAAAGGAGGAGGAGGAGGAAGAGGAGGAAGAAGAGGAGGAGGAAGAAGAAGAGGAGGAGGAGGAAGAGGAGGAGGAAAAGGAGAGGAAGAGGAGGAGAAAGAGGAGGAAAAGGAGGAGGAGGAAGAGGAGGAGGAGGAAGAGGAGGAGGAGGAGGAAAAGGAGGAGGAGGAGGAGGAAGAAGAGGAGGAGGAGGAGGAGGAAGAAGAGGAGGAGGAAAAGGAAGAAGAGGAGGAAAAGGAGAGGAAGAGGAGGAGGAAGAGGAGGAAGAAGAGGAGGAGGAGGAAGAAGAGGAGGAGGAGGAGGAGGAAAAGGAGGAGGAGGAGGAAGAGGAGGAAGAAGAGGAGGAGGAAGAGGAAGAAGAAGAGGAGGAGGAGGAAGAGGAGGAGGAAAAGGAGAGGAAGAGGAGGAGGAGGAGGAAGAAGAGGAGGAGGAAGAGAGCGAGAGAGCGAGAGCGCGCGCACACTTCTAGAATCCCCGCCGTCCTCTCTCACATGGCGGAGCACACTGGGAGTGGACGTTTCTGCTGCTGTGACTGAGTTCATTCCCCGCCGGGACGTGGGCTTTGGAGACGTTTGCTTGTGGTTTCCTTTTCTGCGTGTGGTTTCCTTTTTTTTTTTTTTCTGTTTTGTTTCTTTTGTTTCGGGGCAAAAATAAAACTAACAGCCGGGAGAGCTCTCTCTCCTCTTTCTTAATTTATTTGTGGTTCAATCCCACACCGTGGCCCAAGAGCTAATTCTCTCAGGACCCCGGCTGCAGAGGCGACTTCTCACCCTCACCGTGCAACCTGCCTCGGGGGCGAGAGGCTTTGGGGGGAGACACAAAGAACCCCCTTCTGGGCACGAGACGAACCCAACAAAAACACGCCCCAAATTGGATCCACCCTGGACGGGAGCCAAGAAAGGGAACGGCCGGGTCTCCTCGCGGCCCGTGTCCCACGCCGGTCCCCGGTTTCAGGGCAGTTTCACTCTCATGAGGAACAGAGCCACCCCAGCCGCCCCTGTCCCCTTCGAAGGCCTGATTCCAGCAGGGGCAGGGCTCAGCTGGGGCCCCCTCTGCTACCACGAGAAAACCAGCCTGCCTCAGTGTCCCCGAGCAGCGTGCTGGGGCGACAGACACAAACGCAGGTGTCTGACCCCCACCACGACGCTAAGCCCCCCAGGATCTCAATGCCTAGTTTTGCAGACAAGCCCCACGGAGGCCCGAGGCTGAGCGCCTCCTCGGAGCCCGTGCCACGGCCAACATGCAGGCTGGCCTCAGCACCCCGCCACCCCCCTCCCTGCTTCAGGCCCACAGAATCCGTTTCCGCCAGCAAATCACCCAGTGGCTTGAACCCGGGGCCTGGGCACTGTCCCTGGGCCTCTTTGTGCCAGAGCTCTACCACGTGCACCACAGCACCGTTTCCAGCTTCTTTCTATGTATGTGGTACTGAGGAATCGAACCTGGGTCCTTGTGCATGTTAGACGAGCACTCCACCACGAGGCCACACTCCCGGCCCTGTCACTCCTTCCTCTCCAGCCAGAGCCTCACAGCCCTGTCCCAGGCTTCTAGGAACTGGGTCGACTTCAAAGGAAATCTCTTCTCCGCCGGAATGTGAATGCCGCCAGTCCTGGGTCACAGCCAGCCACGTCCGCCCATTTTTAATGTTTTTTTTCAATTATCTTTCTTTCTGTGCCGGGGACGGAACCCAGGGCCTGGTACGGGCTGGACGAGCGCTCTCCCCACCCCCACCGCCTCACGCTGCATGAGCTCAGGGGCCGCAGTCTCAGGGCTAACCAGGGCCCCACGAGGAGGGACCCCGAGACATTCGGGGCTCTACTCGGGGGGGGGGGCCCACATCCTGGGTCCCTCTGGGAAAAATCTCCCAGCGTCGCAGGCCGGCGGCGGAAGCACGGGTTCATATTCGGCGTGGCAAGCGTTCTCGGCCTGCCTTCTAAACATACCCGGGCCTTAATATAGCCTCTCTCCTGCCCGAATCCCTGAGTGCAGGAGGGAGGGAGGTATTTGCAGACCTAAACCAGGTGTCTGTGCAGTGAGAAGCCACCATCACCACCGTGACCGGGGAAGGGGGTTCTTCCATCTGCCAGTCACCACCACGTCTGGCGTGGGCCATCTGACCATCTGGCTGCACAGCTCCAGGGTGGCTGCCTGCGCCCCCCTCCCCACCCCACCCATCCCTCCCCTCTCCAGAAAGCCAGGGTCCTGAAGCCAGCCCAGGTGCAGGACGACGGGTGGCTCCTTCCGTTTGGGTGTCGTCCTTTCTTCTAGAATCCCGCTGGAAACCCCTTCCCCCCTCCACTAGGTTCTCATCCCACCCCCCAGCAGGTGGGGAGGGCAGGAGGGGGTTGGGCCAGCTACCCCCCCCAACACCACGGAAAGTGAAGCAGGAAAGCCCACGTGAGGGTCCAATGGGGAGGATAGCCGGGGCAGAAAAGACCACCAGACCCTGTCTGGATGCAGAGCCCAGCACACCCGAGGCCCAGGCCAGCCGAGGGAGGAAAGAACCCCGGTCTTGCCAAGAAAACCACCACAGAAAGGAAATCCGCACGGTGGACAGAGCTTTGGTCCTGCTCCATGACTCTGAGTGTCGGCCCCTCTGCTGGGCAGCCCACGGCTACGGGTGAATGGTCCCCCCCCCATGTCCCGGTCTCCAAGGGCCGAGCAGGGAGTCTGGGAGGCCAGAGGGCTTTGTGAAGCTGAGCGTGCTGTACAAATGTTAGCTATTCTTATCAAGTGGTGGGGACAGGGTTCTGTCAACAGCTTGGACCTGCTTAGTTGAACACTGCACTCCAAACATGGCCCCCCAATACCAAACAGGGCCCTGTTATTTAGGAAAGAGATTCGAGGGCTTCCATGCAGCACTGGAAAATCCTAACAGCGGCTCAACGCAGGGCTCTGAAAGCTCACCCACAAACACCTCCACCCCAGCTGGGCTGGGGGCCCAGGGCTGCCTGGACCCTCACCACCAACTCTGGAGATGGGGCCCCAGACCACTGCTCTGGCCTCCTCTGGGTTAGTTTGCCCTAAATGGATGAGTGGATGGATGGGTGGATGGATGTGGGTGGATGGATGGATGGATAGGTGGATGGATAGATGGATGGATGGATGGGTGGGGAGAAGGATGGATGGGTGGGTAGTTGGGTGAGGAGAAGGATGGATGGGTAGGTAGATGGATGGATGGGTGGATGGATGGGTGGATGGATGAATGGGTGGGTGAGTGGATGGATGGATGGGTGGGTGGGTGGATGGATGAGTGGATGGATGGATGGGTGGGTGGGTGGGTGGATGGATGGATGGATGGATAGATGGGTGGATGGATGGGTGGGTGGATGGATGGATGGATGGATGGGTGGGTGGATGGATGAATGGATGGATGGATGGGTGGATGGGTGGATGGGTGGCTGGGTAGATGGGTGGATGGATAGGTGGATGGATGGGTGGGTGGATGAATGGATGGGTGGGCAGGATGGATGGATGGATGGGTGGATGGATGGATGGGTGAATGGGTGGGTGGGTGGAAGGATGGATGGATGGATGGTTAGATAGGTGGATAGATGGGTAGATGGATAAATGAATTGTACAACATTTCAGATCCAATCTCTACCAAGGGGAGAAAAATCAACCTGTTGCTTTCCCTCAGAGGAAATGATTTCCTCCCAGTTCCTCCCTCCCTCCCTCCTCTTTCCTTACTGGATATCAAATCCAGTGCATCCCTGGGATGTCGGGCGTGGGCTACCTCTTACCCCTGCTTACCCCACTTGCTCCCTCATCTGCTTCTTTGATCTGCCCATCTCTGCCCACGAGGAGGAGGCCTCTCTGTTGGTCTCCAGCGCTGATTCGACCCAGAAACTCTCTCCCAGAATGCCAAGCAGGGCCCCCAAGAATCAAGAGAGCTTGTCCCATGCCAGCAGCTCCGGGTTTGGGACGAGGACCTTTCCTGAAGGGCGGCGGTTTCGATTTAAGCCTTTGGTTTCATCTCTGGTTTTCAAGGAGCACAAACGCTGCTCTTTGAACCCCGCATCTCCTCGGATGAACTCTCCTTGCCTGTCTGAGCCACGGGGCTCTGGACAGCCAGGCCTTCTGACTCACTGGGGAGTGAACCCCCAGATTCATGAGCCACAGAACTGTGAGAACTAGGAAGCCGTGTGCCCAGCTCTGAAACAGGACGGACACAGGCGGGGTCACAGCATGGCTGCCCCCACCTGCCACACAAAACTCAAGCCACCTGACTCTTCATCCATCGCTAGCCAACCTCTGCGAACCGGCCAGGGAGCCGGATGCAGGCAACTCGTAGACAGACGGACTAGAGAACACGTAGACAGACGGACAGATGAACACAGAGATAAGCGTTGGAACCAGTAGTGAAGGCCATGCCGGTTGTTTTTGTTAGAAAATTCTAGGTCCTTAAATTGGCCGGGGGCTCTTCTCACAGCATTGGAGGGGAAGGAAACCTCTCCACGCTTTGCCGGTGGGTTTCCCCTTGGGAATCTACGTGGCTGGAGAGAGTTTGGGAAATTGTCACTGAGAAATCAGGAGCATGCATAGGATTTGGGGCTGTCTCCCCTCCATTTCTTTCTTTCTTCCCTCCCTCCCTCCCTCCCTCCACCCCAGTAGGGCTGAGGCTCACTCATGAGCGGCCATCTCTTGTGAAAGCCTCTGAGCTGCAGCCCTGGGGTTTCCCTGAGGCTCTGTGGAGGTGGCACCTGGGAGAGGTGACCGGAGCCCAGCTGAAGACGACCAAATTACCAGCGATTTGTGCTTTCATTTTTCTCAAGCACGGTGGAATCCCCAACGTGGCATCCATCACCACTTAACTTAAGGAGAGAGGGAGGGTGGCCTCGCAAGGCTGGCTGTGACGGGCCGGGCAGCAGACCGTCTCCTCCGACATCTGCAGCCATCCATGAGATTGTTTCCTATTATCTTGAGTGAGAAACAGAGTTGTCCGAGAATCTTCCGGGAGCCCCACAAGCAGGGGCTCCCTAACCTCAAAGGCCAGTCCGCCCTCCGTCCAGCCCCAGCTGTCCTGCCCCAGGGAGGGGATGGGCCATTTTGAGGGGACCCACTTTGGGATCCTTTCTGTCATTTCCAGTGAGCCTCAAATTCAGAGGAGGTCAGGTCATTGTGGAGGGGGGTAGGGGAGGAGGTCAGGTGATGGTGGAGGTCTAGGGGAGGAGGTCAGGTGATGGTGGAGGCCTAGGGGAGGAGGTCGGGTCATGGTGGAGGTCCAGGGGAGGAGGTCGGGTCACAGTGGAGGTCTAGGGGAGGAGGTCGGGTCATGGTAGAGGTCCAGGGGAGGAGGTCGGGTCACAGTGGAGGTCTAGGGGAGGAGGTCGGGTCATGGTGGAGGTCCAGGGGAGGAGGTCGGGTCACAGTGGAGGTCTAGAGGAGGAGGTCGGGTCATGGTGGAGGTCGGGTCATGGTGGAGGTCCAGGGGAGGAGGTCGGGTCATGGTGGAGGTCTAGGGGAGGAGGTCGGGTGATGGTGGAGGTCCAGGGGAGGAGGTCGGGTCATGGTGGAGGTCAGGTCATGGTGGAGGTCTAGGGAGGAGGTCGGGTCATGGTGGAGGTCGGGTCATGATGGAGGTCTAGGGAGGAGGTCGGGTCATGGTGGAGGTCTAGGGGAGGAGGTCGGGTCACGGTGGAGGTCTAGAGGAGGAGGTCGGGTCATGGTGGAGGTCTAGGGGAGGAGGTCGGGTCATGGTGGAGGTCTAGGGGAGGAGGTCGGGTCATGGTGGAGGTCTAGGGGAGGAGGTCGGGTGATGGTGGAGGTCTAGAGGAGGAGGTCGGGTCATGGTGGAGGTCTAGGGGAGGAGGTCGGGTCACGGTGGAGGTCCAGGGGAGGAGGTCGGGTCATGGTGGAGGTCCAGGGGAGGAGGTCGGGTCATGGTGGAGGTCTAGAGGAGGAGGTCGGGTCATGGTGGAGGTCTAGGGGAGGAGGTCGGGTCATGGTGGAGGTCGGGTCATGATGGAGGTCTAGGGAGGAGGTCGGGTCATGGTGGAGGTCCAGGGGAGGAGGTCGGGTCATGGTGGAGGTCCAGGGGAGGAGGTCGGGTCATGGTGGAGGTCTAGAGGAGGAGGTCGGGTCATGGTGGAGGTCGGGTCATGGTGGAGGTCCAGGGGAGGAGGTCGGGTCATGGTGGAGGTCTAGGGGAGGAGGTCGGGTCATGGTGGAGGTCCAGGGGAGGAGGTCGGGTCATGGTGGAGGTCTAGAGGAGGAGGTCGGGTCATGGTGGAGGTCTAGGGGAGGAGGTCGGGTCATGGTGGAGGTCTAGGGGAGGAGGTCGGGTCATGGTGGAGGTCCAGGGAAGGAGGTCGGGTCATGGTGGAGGTCTAGAGGAGGAGGTCAGGTCATGGTGGAGGTCTAGAGGAGGAGGTCGGGTCATGGTGGAGGTCTAGGGGAGGAGGTCGGGTCATGGTGGAGGTCCAGGGGAGGAGGTCGGGTCATGGTGGAGGTCTAGAGGAGGAGGTCGGGTCATGGTGGAGGTCTAGGGGAGGAGGTCAGGTCATGGTGGAGGTCCAGGGGAGGAGGACAGGTCATGGTGGAGGTCCAGGGGAGGAGGTCGGGTCATGGTGGAGGTCTAGAGGAGGAGGTCGGGTCATGGTGGAGGTCTAGGGGAGGAGGTCGGGTCATGGTGGAGGTCTAGAGGAGGAGGTCGGGTCATGGTGGAGGTCTAGAGGAGGAGGTCGGGTCATGGTGGAGGTCTAGAGGAGGAGGTCGGGTCATGGTGGAGGTCCAGGGGAGGAGGTCGGGTCATGGTGGAGGTCTAGGGGAGGAGGTCGGGTCACTGGGGAGGGGCCTAGGGGAGATGGTGAGGTCAGTGGGGGACATTTTCGAGTCTCCTCATGCTGCCTGTGGAGTGGCTTTCCCGGTAGAGCTGGACTTGCTGAGGCTCCCACATGGCCCCAGGCTCTGGACTTGGCACCCGTTCTCCTCATTCTCTCAGGAGGCACCAGCAGAGCCTCCTGCGTTGCTAAGCTCGAAACTGCACCATCATTGCAAACTCACAGAAACGTACTGACTGTCCATCACTGTGAACAACGAAGAGGAAAAGTAAAGGAAGGAAAGGTGGGGAGGCTCCTAAGACAGGCCTGGGTATCTGCTCGCGGGGATGCACATTCCGCCATATTTCCCCCACCGTGTTCTAGACAGGTGGAGAGAAATGGACGCCCGTGTGACGCATACGTATGTATAAATATGCATGTGTTTTCTGACTAAATCCTAAATCGGACGCCCTGGCTATGCCAGCATTTTATCAGAACAAACATATTTGCAAAAAGGGTGATGAGCAAAACGAGAACACTCCCGCTGGTGAAATGCCAGACCGATTCCACACACCACAAATCTCCCCCTCGGTCCTTCACTGAGGACAGAATTCCACCCCAGGTCCTCACGGTGAGCGGTGATGTGGCGTTGGCTCTTCCACACGGAACCGTTCCCCCAGGCACTTTGGGGAAAGGACAACCAGGGTATTTGCGGAGTGTCCCTTGGTTTGGGGCTCTTTGCTGCACCTCTGGGACAGAAATGACATAGTGTGACACCCGGAGCTGCAGCAGGGGGGTGGCACAACCCCTGGGCACGAGATTAACTTTGAAGAGCGGTACTGAGGTGTCACTGAAAGGTTGCTCTCCAGTTAGGAAATGATCTAAGCCAATGCCTCTCCCTCCTCCAGTTCCGGCACACGCTGATGGTTCTTTTGAAGAAACGAGTTCTGATCTTCTGAAGCCTAAATCATCACACACATTTGTAATTTCTCCCATTGTTTTATGTTATTTAGAGTCCTTCTCAGAGGACAGGTGTAGAGGATGCTCTGTCTTCACCACTCCTCCCTCCCCTCCCCCTCCTCCTCCCCCCTTCCCCTCCCCCCCCCCCTCCTCCTCCACCCTAATCAACTTGGAATATCTGGGGAAAGCGGTGGGACATGAAGATGTACACTGAATCGCCTGGGTGTGTTTTCCACATAGCTGGCCAGTTGTCCTGACTCCGTTTATTACGTAACCTTCCCCGTCCTCACTGGTTTGCTGTTTATGGAAATGGCTTTTGCAGTCTCCATCTGGCCAAGTGGTTTTCATAAAGGTTGCGGGGGGGGGGGGGGGAACCGTGTTGCTCTCCTAATCGTTTAGATCGTTTAGATCCTTGGGAGGAAAAGGATGCATACGGGCCATACCAGGGGCCCTGGGGCCGGCCAGGCTGCCGGGACGGGGACCCGGCCACCGCCCGCCAGCCTGGAAGGCGGGGCCCCTCTCAGCCAAGTCTCGGTGGCCACAGCATCTGTGTCTCCAACGCAGTGAGCACAGCAAACGCCCTGGTGAAAGCCAGTCCTGGCTCCGAGGCTGGTTTTGTGGAGGTTTCTTCAGGCCAACTCCCTGGTGTGTCAGCCAGGAGACCGCGGCCAAGCAAGGGAAGGTGGCGTCCCCAGGTGTCACACCCCGCCCTCCAGAGCCAGCCAAGGGGAGGTGGCGTCCCCAGGTGTCACACCCCGCCCTCCAGAGCCAGCCAAGGGGAAGTGGCGTCCTCAGGTGTCACACCCCGCCCCTCCAGAGCCAGCCAAGGGGAGGTGGCGTCCCCAGGTGTCACACCCCGCCCCTCCACAGCCAGCCAAGGGGAGGTGGCGTCCCCACAGCTCAATCCCACCCCGCCACAGCCAGCCAGTAGAAAATGGTGTGTCTAGATCTCACACCCCGCCCCTCCCCAGCCAGCCAGTGGGAGCCCCATAAGGGGTGTGCCGCAGGCTCTCCCTGGGTGCCTGGAGCCATGTCAAGGCGGGAAGCTGGAGCTGAGGGAAACTGGCACTGGCCGGGCACTGCAGAGGCAAACTCCCCGCCTCAGTCTGCAGTGGGGCGGGGGGAAGGGTCCTGAGAGAAGGGGCAGAGCATCCAGGACGGTGGAGGGGAGGGTGTCAGTCCACGCAGCCAGGAGCCGTGGCTCAAGCCCTGGCTACCAGGAGGCAGAGGTGGTCAGCCACGGTTGAAGGCCAGTCAGGACCAAACGCAAGAGCCAGTGAGACGCCGTCTCCACCCATAGCGGAGTGTGGCGACGTGGATCCGTGATCCCCGCGACGGGGGAAGCTGCAGAGAGCCCCTGCCATGAGGGCAGGGAAGCACAAGCAGAATCACAGCCCCAGCCATTCCAGGGGTGAAGCAGGAGGACAAGGCCTGAAAAGTCTCCAGTGTGAGAAAGCGGCCGGGGGCGTGGCTCAGGCGGCAGAGCGCCACCCAAGAAGCACTGCTGGCACTCCACTAGCAATACCCAGTGTGTGCTACAGAGGTGGGGAGGGGGAAAGAAAGTCCTCCAGGGGTCAGGGGCCTGGGCTGGCATCTGAGGGCTTCCTCAGCCCAGGGACGTGGCATGTGTCCCCCCTCAGTGATTCCTGCAGCAGAAAGACCTGAGATGTCCTACAGATGAACCCATCCCCAGCGTCCAGCCTTCCCTCGGGCCCTCCAGCCTGGCTGGGGCAGCCCTGAGCTCCTGTCTACACCTGGGTGCTCGGGTCAGAAGGCACAGTGGAATAAAACAGGCGGAAAGAAATATCCAAAGAAGGCAGACGGGCCTGGAGCACACAGCCCGTCCCGGGGGCTTCTGTGGGGACCCGGCTGGGAAGCTGAGGGGAGAACAGGTTGGGGTTCAAGCTCTCCTGCCAGGTCCAGGACTGTGTGAGTCACTGAGGGTGCTGGGGGGGGGGCGTGGATTCGGTGTCATTTGCATCCACAGCTGACCGGGGCCTGGGGGAGCCCCGAGACCCTCGCGTGCCCAGTGAGGGCTGAGGGACGGAGCGGTCCTTGGGGAACACAGCCATTGTCACATTGGGGCTCGGTTCTGAGCGTCCCCCCTCCTTCCCTTCCTGCTCCCCTGAGCCCCCTCTCCCAGCCTCCCAGAGTCTGTGGTGGGCGCTCAGAGGGGCTGGCCTGCGCGCTGGGGAGGGTCTTCCGCTGACCTCTGCTGAAATGTCCAACGGCCTGCGTGGACTGTCAGGCCCGCTGTCACCTGTCAGGCCCTCTGTCACCTGTCAGGCCTGCTGTCGCCTGTCAGGCCCGCTGTCACCTGTCAGGCCCTCTGTCACCTGTCAGGCCCGCTGTCGCCTGTCAGGCCTGTAATTTGTGCTTCACACGGCTAACAAAGCCTCTTCTCCTCGGGAGGAGGAAAGAAGACGACACGGGGGTTTCTAGATTATTCTTCAATACCTTACTGAGTGTGGCCTTGGCCAGGAGGGTCAGCTGCGAGAGACAGCTCTGTTTGTCCCTAATGGAGTTGTTTGGGTCGGATTTGGTCCCCAGCTCTGCGTGCAGCGGCCTCTGGAGCACGGCCGTCGCAGGGCGCTGGACCATGGTGCAGAGCTTAAGTGCTTAGCCCTGTCTGCCTCTGTATACACACACACACACACACACACATACACACAGCCTGTATACACACACACCCCTGCATACACACCCCTGCATACACACACACACACACCTGCATACACACACACCCTGCATACACACACACCTGCATACACACACACCTGCATACACACACACCCTGCATACACACGCACCTGCATACACACGCACCTGCATACACACGCACCTGCATACACACACGCACCTGCATACACACACGCACCTGCATACACACGCACCTGCATACACACACAGACCTGCATACACACACACCTGCATACACACACCTGCATACACACACACACCTGCATACACACACCCCTGCATACACACACCCCTGCATACACACACACACCTGCACACACACACCTGCATACACACACACCTGCATACACACACACCTGCATACACACACTTGCATACACACACACCCTGCATACACACACCTGCATACACACACCTGCATACACACCCCTGCACACACACACACACACACCCCTGCATGCACACATGTGCAGGGGGTCGGGGGAGACATGTAGTCTCAGTCCCCACATCTCTGCACACCTGAACATGCACACATACACACATGTGTACACACGTTCTCAGAGGTAAGGAGACGCACATGCATGTTCTCGGAGGTAACGGGATACACACACACACGTGCACACGTGCGCTTGCCCCCCCACGGGCACACGTGCCCACCTGTGCACCCTCGGCTCCTCTACTTCTACGCAAGCTCTGAGAAAAGCAATGCACGGCCTCCCCGGGTGTCCCCTGGCTCCCCGGAGCGCAGGGGGCCCAGCTGCCTGCCTGCACCCCTCGCCTGGGAAGAAGAGGGTGTGGTAAGCTGTGTGCCTCAACCACTGTCCTGTTGGCCGCTTGGGCAGGTAGGGCTGAAAGCAAGGGCTCAGGCAGGGCCTGCCCACGGGCCTGGGGGAGAGTGGGGGGCCATCCAGGGAGCCCCCACCCACAGCCTGGCTGTGGAGGGTGGCGCACGGCGGCTTCGGATGTAGGAAGAGGTGGTTACGTTCGTGGTGAGGTCACGGGAACTGCCCAGCGGGACCCCTGCCCTCTGGTGTGGGCAGTGGGGTTGTTTGGAGAGGTTTGTTTTTTTCCTCTCTCTCTTTTTTTGGTGGTTCACTGGAGATAAGTCTCACAGGCTTTCCAGCCCCAGCTGGCTTCCAACTGGGATGCTCAGATCTCAGCCTCCCCGAGGAGCCAGGACGGAGGCCTGAGCCAGGGGCGCCGGCTGACGGGCGTCTCTCGAGGACGGCGGCATTCGTAGCGGGCCTTGGGGCACACGCCGGAAATCACGCCCTTTGCCAGGCGGAGGTGGGACGATGCAGCGGGCTCCAGGACAGCCCGGAGCACCCAGGAACACTCGCAAAGCCAAGCATTAAGAAGTGGAAAGAAGAGGACGTCTGGAGTGGAGAGGCCGTGGAAGCCTGGCCTGAAGTCAGAAAGAAAGCCTGGGAAGGAACCGACCCCCTGGTCCCTTGACCTCCGCCTTCCGAGCTCCGGAGCCGTGGGAAAAAAACGGCGTCTGAGTCACGTGGTCTGCAGTCTGTCTGTCCCGGGGCTTCATTTCCACCCCGCCAGGCGTTCACCGTGGAAAAGTCCTTTCAGAGACAGGGCTCTACCACTCAGCCACGTCCCAGCCAGGGCCCGGAGCCCCACGTCGGGGAGATGAGAAGGTGGAGGAGGAGGAGAGGGCTCAAGTCAGGACAGAGAGTCCTGAGAAATGGTTCCAACACCAGGCCCTGACCAGCGGGCCGGCCCAGCTGCCTTCTCCCCAGCCCCGTCCATTTCCCCGGAAGGCTCAGCACCAAATTCAAGTTCCGTATTTATTCACCAGGCCCCCAGGGGCCCGGAGTGTCCCCCGTCCCCGTGGGGCCCCCCATGAGGGCCCCTCAGCCTACAGTGTCCGCACTCAGGCCAGGCCGACACACCCACCCCCCTCAGATTAGACCCCGAGGGGCCTGGACAGACGGAAACCCCACCCTGTCCTCAGGAGGGACTATAGTTCCTCTAGACGGCATGGCTCTCACGTAAGAGTCAACGTGTTCCAAGCGCTCAAAATAGGCGTGGAGCTGTTTTGGTGAACGAGCCATTAGTGTCGTTAAACCTTCTGAAGAGGTGGAGCCAGCGGGCCCTGACCTGCAGGAACACAGGAGACACACGCGTGTGCACACGCACACACACACACGCACACGCCCAGGGCAGGACAGCCTCAGGCTGAGGGGAGAGAGAGGAAGAACTTCCAGGAACTGTTGGGGGGAGGGCAGGGGCACGATGGGAGGGGGGAGGAAGTTGCTCTCGCCCCAGTGACGCTGTCTTGCGGTCTCAGGAGTGGGGTGGGGGGGACCCCTATGATTCCAGGACAAGAGACGGGATAAAGGGCCACACACAAGGCCTCGAGGCGTGAAGGCAGCCAGATTTCAGCCAGTAAGCACGAGCCGGGCAGGAGAAAAACCATCCGGCCTCAGAACCAAGATCTTCTTCGAAAACCCCGAACATTTCTTTCTCTAACCAATCTGCTGGGTCTTTTTTTTTATATATATTAAAAATTACCTAACCAGGGTTAAAACAATAAACCTTACTGGATCCTTTTCCTAGAGCTTGAACCCAGGTCTGGGCACTGTCCTGGGCTTCTCAAGGCGAGAGCTCTACACCGGGAGGCAGAGCACCACTTCTGGTACGGGGAATCGAACCCCCGTCCTCGTGCTTGCTAGGCAAGCACTCGACCACTAGGCACACTCCCGCGCCCCTTGCTGGATCTTTTGTACAATGACCTAACCAGGAATAAAAACAACACCACCACAACCGGTCTTCCGGTGTCCTCCTGCTGCTGGAGAGGACCCTGCTTTGTTGCCTGCTGGCCTGTAGGTCTCCTCTCCTCCGTGATTCCTGATGAGAACAGTGACATTAACCAGAGGTGAGGCCTGGGGCTCCTGCCTGCCCCCCCCCCCCGCCCTGCCCCGGCCAAGCTGTCCAGAGCTGACTGGCAGGAAAATCCAGGCCCCTGTCACAAGTGACCTCGTAGCCCCAGTGGACCGGGACAGGAATCCAGGCCGTCTGTCCCCGGCCAGCCAGCCGGCTCCCGCTTCTCCCTGGACAGCTCTCTCTCCCCCTGGCTTTGCCCCCCTCTCTCCAGAGACCTCCGCCAGCCGTCTTCGGGGCTCGCCGGCTTCCTATCCTCGAATCCTCCAGCCCCAGAGAGTCCCGGTGACACAGTTTACATCTTAATTACGCGTCCCCTCCAGCTCCTCTCTTCAGAGGGGACCAGTTGTGCTTTCCATGCAGCCTGTGGCAAGGCCCTGCTCAAAGCTGAGCAAACAGCCAGGTGCTCTATACGTGACGAGAGCTAAGGTTTCTGAGATGGGCACAGGGGACCCCACTGTCCCCCCAAGAACGGGGGGGCACTCCTTCTGAACAAGGTCCCCCAGGGACTCCAGTTCTCCCCGGAGAAAGGTTTAGCTCAGCCTCACATCGGAAAAGTGACCTCAGGCTCTGGGCCTGGATGAATTCTTTCACGAACCCCTCCCCAAACTCCCAGCAAGTTCTTCCGCGGATCCCCTCCGCCTCGCGGCCCGCGGGCGGCATGGCTGAGTGCTGACTACCGGCCTGGCCTTCTACAGGCCCGGCTGGCCTTCTACAGGCTTCGTCCACCCCTCAACGTCCCGAAGGAAGCTTAGGAGGCATGCTCCATTGCAGCCTGCCTGCCTCCTGCCTCCCTTCCTGTCTATCTTAAAGCTCGGAAGGGTGGACGCCTTGTCTGGGTCCCTGGTGTCTGCCCTCCCTCCCCATTCCCGAGACATCACTCACGACGCGGGAGAGACGTGAAGACTCCTGATCCCCCGCCCCCCATCCCGTTTCCTCAGAGCTGCTTGGCAACCTGGGAGTCTGCCATTCTCAGAGTTTTCCGGCAGATTGGGATGGTCACTGGGGAGCAGGGAGCGCTGCCCTGTCCGCCCTGTCCTGTGCCCGCCAGGCCTGAAGGAGACCAGGGTGGGTAGAGCCGGGGGCCAGCGCCCGGTGCCATCCCCGGCTCTGACAAGCTCCACCGCCTCTGCCCGTCTCACCGGGCCGCTGACACCGTTAAATCGGCACACCAGCGCCACGGAGACTCATGACCGGGGCCGCTATGGCACCGGTGAAGGGAGCAGGTCCACTTTGACAGCGTCGCCACTGCACACGCTGTAATCCACCAGTCACTCGGCAAACACCTCTTGGGGCTACGCTCAGGCGCCGGGCTGGCTCTGCACAGAAGCGAGAATCCTGCCATCTGGTTTGGGGAATAAAGTGCAGCCACGTCGAAATAACAAAGAGCCCGACGAGGCCGGCGGTGAAGGATGTCAGGCCGTGAGAGTGAGCCAGGACCGGAACACGATTAACGACCCCGACTCTGGTGGAAGTCCGTAAACATTTCGTTTCACCCCACCAGCTGCAGACCCCACGGCGGCCGCGGAGGCTTCTCGGTGCCCCTGGCAGACAAGACCATTCTTACGTCTAAACACCTGCCCTGTGGGGACGCACAGCTCTCAAGTTCCCCACCCCCGCCCCGGGCAATTTAGGGAAGGTGGCTTTGTTTAGAGCGACACCCAGTCCTGCCCGCAGGCCTCCTTCCATTCCAGCAGCTCATAGCAGGGGCTGGGCTCATGGTCGGTGTTTGTTGATCGACCCACTGACCACGTGGGGTGGTGCAGTTGTGACAGCTCACGCAAGGTCACAGCTGCTGAGCACGGCAGGGAATCTCAAGGACCGGGCTGTGCGCTTCCCAAAACAGGCGCCCGCCCCGCTCTGCTACCTCACAGGGCGGCGAGGGGTGAGAAAGGCCAGCAGCCTCCTTCTCCAAAACCCAGGCCGGCCGCTGCCAGCCCAAGACAGAGGCGCCCCGCTGGCCTTCTCTCCCTTCACGAGGACAAGGTCAAGGCCCTGCAAACGCACGAGGCACTCAGTCCTGCCTCCCCACCGCAAGCCTAGAGACTCCCTCCTGCTGTTTCCCACGGCCTCCAGCCTCTGCACAGCCCCATCCGGTCGTCAACCCACATGTCCGGCCGTGTCTCCCCTCTGCTGCTCCTCCGTCCTCCCCGAGTCACGCATTGCCGGCGTGCATGGAAGACGGACAGGCATGGATGCTCTGGGGCCTTCACACCCCCTTTCCTGCTCCTGCTCACAGAAGACAGGGAGGGCTCCCAGCCTGTGCAAATCTAGTTCACGGCGCCTGCGGGGCTCTGCGGCGGGAGATGGTCTGTGACACCTTTCATTAGAAAAAAGAAAACAGGTGGACGCCAACGCAGCCAAACACAGCCCCTGGGCTCGCTAACAAAAAGTGGTTTGCTAAGTGAACAACTCTCCCTCCCCCCTCCCCCTCCATCCTCCCCTCCCCTCCCCTCCCTCCCTGGAGAGCGAGCTGGAGCCTGCAGTTCCAGCTTCACCCCAGGAGGTGGTGACAGCGGGAAGAGGCCCAGGGCTCCCATTGAGGATTAGAATCCACCCTCCTGTCTCACTCAGTGACTGCTCCGCTACCAGTTGTTTGGGTTTATTATTATTATTATTATTATTGTTTTCTTTCTCCCCCCTTTACGTCGGTTTTCTCGTAACAGGGCTTGGCTTCCTGCCCTCTCCACATGGGTGCCTTCCTATCACAAAGGGCCGGGGCCGCTGTGAGTCCCCTGCCCGCGTGGCTCGCTGCTCCTCACACTGGAGCTTTACATCTGACACGGACCATCCGCCACGTTCTCCTGCCTGGCTGATTTCTGACGCTGGCTCTGGGACAGGCACCCCACAGCCACAGGTCATAAATCCACCCCTCGGGCCCCCGCGAAGTGGACGGCCACGCCGGAATGAGCCCTGACTCTTCGGATTGTCCCTGACCCCGGGCCCTGCTCCTCCAGCCACGTTTCCTTCTACCCCGCCCGTGGTCACCGTCCAGAGTCTGCATGCTCAGGACGCCGGCCCTGCTGTCCCCGAAGACTGCGTTTTCTCTGCCTCTGGCCGGCCGTCCCCACAGGGACCTACCAAACTCTGCTCTGAGCATCCACTGGAGGAAGACAGACAGACAGACAACAGACAGAGGACAGGGATATATAGAGACAAGAGACTGAGACAGAGAGACAAAAAGACAGAGAGAGAGGAGAGAGAGACAGACAGACAGACAGAGACAGGGATACATAGAGACAAGAGACTGAGACAGAGAGACAAAAAGACAGAGAGAGAGAGAGAGAGAGAGAGAGAGACAGACAGACAGACAGACAGAGACAGGGATAGAGACAGAGAGACAAAAGACTGATAGAGACAGACAGAAACAGGACAGACAGACAGACAGACAGACAGGAATAGAGAGAGAGACAAGAGACCGATACAGACAGAGACGAGACAGGGATAGAGAGATAAAAGACAGTGATAGAGAGGACAAAGAGAGACGAGAGACAGAGACAGAGATAGAGAGAGTCAGAGAGACGGTGAGATAGAGACAGAGAGAGACAGCGAGACAGAGAGAGACTGGATGGAGGCCTCTTGTAGCTCGGGGGCATCGCCGCCCCGCCGCCGCCATGCGTGCAGCCAGCCAAGCGCTCAGGACCCCGTAGGGCGAGGGCCTGAGTTACGGCAAATTACAAAGCAATGGTAATTGTTTGCA